>NC_059435.1:75305473-75403519 GCF_021028975.2 Sphaerodactylus townsendi | reverse complement strand
GGAAAAGGGGAGCGCCCCAGAAGGCAGTGCGGCAGCCTTCCAAAAATCAGGACAGTTAAAAAACCCAGCGGGATGCGGGACAAATTGGTTTAAGGCGGGACTGTCCCGCCAAAAGCGGGACGTCTGGTCACCTTGCCTTTAACACATGCTATGCTGCTCAACTATCATTTTGCCTGCCTATTCTTCCCGCCGGCACAGTCACTGTTCCAGATCTTGCTTCTCAAGGCAGTCAAAGCAGGTCAGCAAAGACAGGGAACATCTGGACTACAGGCCGGTTCATGATGCCAAAAACCTCCTTATTTAGAAACATGGCTTGATTCACCTCTGAATTAACGTGAACTTGGGCAATAAACACCTCCCACCCACCCCCCACCCCCCAAAACCCAGCATGTACTCCAATTCAACAGGCACTTGGTTTCACACATTTGGACTTCCAAAATCAATTTGCAGAGACGTTAACAATGGCCCTTGTCACACTGCTAAAATAAAACGTTTTGAGGCACAAAATAAAACATTTCCTCTATGGAGTTCTGCATGTTTTTTTACCCCAAAGTGTTCTGAAACATTTTATTTCCCGCCTGCAAACATTGTATATGTGTCCTCTTTAATGACAGTTCTATGGTTCAAAATGTTTTCATGGCTACGAGAGCTGCTTAATATGTTTTCCATTCCATTCTGCTGTCCTTGAACTTCGTCTTCAGCACCATTTTCTGTCATGTTGCTGAGCTTACGCCATTCCTTTCCATCTACTTATTTTTATCATTTCTGCTTTCTTGGAGGTGGGGGTGTTAAACCTTTGGAGCTTCGTTTACACGAGCTATGGGGAACCGCAGCACAAGGCACTGGAGCTGATATCAAAGCATGGATTCCACAGAGAATTTTTTAAAAAACGGCCAAACACAAAATGGCGGCCAGGAATTGATTTGAGGGGGGTAGTGCAAACAAACGGGGGGATCAAAAATGATCTGCCAACATTCTCGGAACATTTTTGGGGACTCATGCAGAATAGGGCAGTGTCAAAGGCAGGGAGAAAGACAGCTGGGTCACCAGCATCCTACAAATTGCTTGCTCCTCGGCATAGCTTTTCCACTACCCTCCAACCCTGTTTTATCTCCATACATACACATCATAGACTCTCGTCATGAAGGGCGATCCAGTTGGAGCACATCAGTCCTTACAGGTATAAACCTCTTCTCGCTGCGTACACTGTTTACACTCCACGTAACAGCACCAGCGGACTTGACACTGGCAAGGCCTGGTGACCACCCGGCTTTGGGTGTTGTGGCCCCGACCACAGCAAATGCTCTCGCAGTTTTTATCTTTGTAGCATTTCCGGCCTGAGGTGCCAGGTGAATACCTGCTCACCAGGCAAAAACTCGGGGAGTCATCAATGTAGACAAGGTCTGTAGTCCTTGGGATCTGGTCGCCGTGACCGAGGACCGATTTCTTCGGGGGAGAAATGTCTCCTTCACCCGTCGCCTCGTTTGTGGTGCTGCCCACTTTGAGCGCCATCTCATACTTCTGCTTGAGCTGCTTGCCAATCTCGTGGAAGGGGGAGAGCTGTCGCCAACACGTCCGCACGGTACACGATCCTGATACACCATGGCACTTGCAGGTTGTCTCGACGCCAGCTTTAATGACCTACAGGAGACGGACACAAAAAAAACCCCTAGTTAATTCAAGAATTTCTCCTTATACAATAACAAGGTTTAAGTCCATAACCAGGAATGGTTGCCATTGCCTAGGCCCGTGGTGGCGAACCTTTGGCACTCCAGATGTTGTGGACTACAATTCCCATCAGCCCCTGCCAGCATGACCATGCTGGCAGGGGCTGGTGGGAATTGTAGTCCATAACATCTGGAGTGCCAAAGGCCTAGGCATAATATTACAAACACGGCAGGAATTTCAGGTTCCAGCAACTCTTTCCTCCCTGTTCATGATTTGCAGAAGTCAGTCATGAATATATAGGGATATGACTAACTGGTATAATTTGTACTCAAGTCTCATTTTCTTTAATTTCTTCTTCTTGTGATTCCCCCATTGTACAAGCATTAGAAAAGCCACAGATACGATAATAGGGTCCTGCATTTGGATATTTCCAAAGAGTACCCCAAACTGCCTCTTTCGTTTCAGCTATTTCTTATCTAAAATGAAACAGAATTTCAGTAATGGATTTGGATAAAAACCATCCAAATGCAGACCTCTACCTGTTCTCAGCATCTCAGGTATGTCTTTCACAGATGTGATGCAAGATGTTTTTAATTGGGGAATAAAGTGTTGTTTCACCTCTGAGGAGCTTGCTTCTACTTGGGGTATCTGCAAAGCAGCTGCAAGTGAACAGGTTCACACAGGAGAAGAGCAGATGGGAGTTAAGTTCGCCTATCCTTTTCTTCTTTTTACCCTACTCTCTTCTCTTTCTCTTCTCTTCTCTTTTCTCCTTCTTTCCTTCTCTTTCTTCCTCTTCTTTTTCTTTCTTTTCCTCATATTCTTTCTCTCTGAACCCTATACTATAATATTCAGTTAAAGATCTACAGTTATGGATTTGTTACAGACAGGTTGGACTCCTAAACCTCCATAGTAGGTTTGAGAGATGTATGTGTGATAATAATAACGTTATGTAAATGTTAAAGTAACAATGTTATTTTATGTATACAGATTTGTAAATATATGTAAAACATAACTGAAATAAAATAATAATTAAAAAAAAGTTCCCATTTCGCAGTGCAGAGCTGAAATACCCCCTCACTGAGCACAGCAGTTTTTTTTGCAGCAAAAAACTGCACATTAAGTGATCTCGTGACAGGATTTTTTGATGGGCTGCAACGATAGCAAAACCGTACCCGACAACTTGAAGGGACCAACAGTGCGGGACATCAAGGGATCTGCAGCGGGGCAACCCATGCCCTCTGTCCACCCAGATGGGAACGCTTTCCTGCTGGTGGTCAAGCTCGTCCGCCTCCCACCCCTGCCCTTTCTCACGAGTAAGGAAGTTTGGGGAAAGAAAAGCAACAGAGCCCTTTCGCCCCGGGCAACAGCATCCCCTTTCATAGCGCCCCTCAGACATGTAAGATATGCTTGACCAGACATACCTCCAAGGAGGGGGAGAGAGAGAAAGACGGGGTCAGGCTCCGGCGGATTAAGGAACTTAGCAACGCTCCCAAAGAGGTAGTCGGAAAGTCATGTGTAATGATACTTTGCCGAGAAACACGAACAAGGGGGGGGGGGGGATTTAATTAAAGCGTCACTTAACTCGGGCCCGGCAGAACAAATCAAGTGTGCTAATACTCTGACTTTTTCATTAATAAGACACAAAGGGAGGGCTGGAGTCAAGGAGGGGCGGGGGGATATTTTAAGGAGACAGAAAAGGCGGCAACGGGAGAAGAATCCAGCCACCCGGCTTTACACGCAGGAAGATCGCCCGGGACGTTGTCAGCGCTCGGGAAGGTTTCTCACGAACCAAAAAAGAAAAGAAAAAAAAGGAACAAGAAGATAAGAACATAAGAACTAGCCTGCTGGATCAGACCAGAGTCCATCTAGTCCAGCTCTCTGCTACTCGCAGTGGCCCACCAGGTGCCTTTGGGAGCTCACATGCAGGATGTGAAAGCAAGGGCCTTCTGCTGCTGCTGCTCCTGAGCACCTGGTCTGCTAAGGCATTTGCAATCTGAGATCAAGGAGGATCAAGATTGGTAGCCATAGATCGACTTCTCCATAAATCTGTCCAAGCCCTTTTTAAAGCTATCCAGGTGAGTGGCCATCACCACCTCCTGTGGCAGCATATTCCAAACACCAATCACACGTTGTGTGAAGAAGTGTTCCTTTTTATTAGTCCTAATTCTTCCCCCCAGCATTTTCAATGAATGCCCCCTGGTTCTAGTATTGTGAGAAAGAGAGAAAAATTTCTCTCTGTCAACATTTTCTACCCCATGCATAATTTTATAGACTTCAATCATATCCCCCCACAGGATCGCCTCTCCAAACTAAAGATATTCCAAACGCTGCAGCCTCTCCTCATATGGAAGGTTGTGTCTAGTCCCTCAATCATCCTTTCGTTGCCCTTCTAATTCTTTTTTCTATCTCTTCGATATCCTTTTTGAGATGTGGCGACCAGAACTGAACACAGTACTCCAAGTGCGGTCGCACCACGGCTTTGTAGAGTATAAGGGAAGATCTTTATGATGATGATTATGAAAACAATAGATATAAGAATTAACGAATGGGATGAAAATATTGGCCCAGGTTTTCACTTAATTGCAGATACCAGCAGCTGGAAGGGAGGATTGGATGGCGAGGAACCATGACGTAGCTGTCAAAAATCATATTGTGCGAATTCCATAATTACACAGAGAATAGTAGTTATTTGGAAGGCATAAACAGACAACAAACTCCTGTGTTATCAATCTGCAGTTTTATCAATCTGCAGTTTCTCACTCCTTCCTTCTCGGCCTCCCCCCCCCCCGCCCATTCTCGCCGCCCCCCCCCCAAACGGTTGAGTGAGCTCAAGTGGATTTTGGCAGATGAGAAAATTGCTTTTTTTTAATAAGCTACATATTCTTAAAAGCTCCCGCATGTCAATAAAGAACAAGGAGCGCGGAGAAGCCCTTCTGGTTAATTACCTCATCTCTCCCCGCCAGACAAGCTGGCCTTGTCATGCCCACTGAGGTCATATCGTAGGCACTTAGCTAGGCACGAAATGGGCGCAACGGAGGCGATTATTTCACCGTTGGCAGCTCCGTGACACAGCTGAGCTGTCGAGGGTGTGAAGAGAGGAGAATCCGGCCGGGAGCTTCTTGTAGCAAAAGGAGGGAAGTATTTGAAGCTGGGAAGGGCGAGCGCGGCGTCGCCCAGGAACTGTCTGAGCAGCAGTATCTAAACCGAAAAGACGGTTTCCTGGTGCATAAGTAAAAGATTCTTCTTGTGACTGATTTGGAGGGCTAGAACGGGCTGGGGGTTGGGGCGGAAAGGAGGATAAACAAGTCTACCAGCCCTCGGAGACCCATTATGATGAGGCCGGCTTATGTCATGGAAAACCGGCGTGCCGTGCAGCTGAGAGACCACCAAGCCAGTTTTGTGGAGGAGACACCTTCCCCTTCCGAGACTCCTGCTGCTTTCAGCCTTTATGGACGCCAAACCAGACAGAGGATCCTTGGGAACTATCACCTGGTCAAGTGGCTGAGGTTTCCCAGCACCCTCAAAGAAGAGTTTGGATTTATACCCCACCTTTCTCTCCTGAAAGGAGACTCAAGGTGGCTTATAAGCTTCTTTCCCTTCCTCACCCCACAACAGACACCTTTGTGAGGCAGGTGGAGCTGAGAGAGTTCCGAATAACTGTGATTAGCCCAGAGGTGGGATCCAGCAGGTTCTCACAGGTTCTCGAGAATAGGTTACTAATTATTTGTGTGTGCCGAGAGGGGGTTACTAATTGGTGATTTTGCCATGTGATTTTTGCCTTAGTTACGCCCCTCCTCTCAGCAGTACTTGAAGCAGAACTTGAAGCAGTCTAGCAGGAGGTTCACCGGCGTGCGTGGCAGCCTGCGCCTGTGTGCATTCGTTTCCCGCCCAAGGACCGGCGCAGCGGCTGCATCCTTGCCACAGCCCCACCCATGAATGCACCGCCCATGAATGTCCGGCCATGCCCCCATTGTGCCCTGCCCAGCCCCATTGGCGCTACGCCACAGTTTGAATCCCACCACCATGGGAACCTGTTACTAAAATGTTTGGATCCCACCACTGGATTAGCCCAAGGTCACCCAGCAGGAATGTAGGAGTGTGGAAAGACCCAACGGCAATGGTTCATGGTTCCATCATACATAGAATGCCTGATGCTCCAGATGCTCACATGCCAGCATGTATGATAAACTCCGGAGAACTAAAGAACATCACGCATCAATGCAAAGCTATCTCTGCAGCGATGGTCCACAAACGCTCTGCTCTTTCACAAATCTTATTAGCATCAGCTTACCTCTACGAACCCCCCTCAAATCCCAACGCAGACTTCCTTTGTGCTCCCTGAAACCGAACCTCAAAAGCAATAGCGAGCAGTGTTTGTCCGCTGGGCCAGGCACTCTTCTACTATCTGATGAAAGACCCTTCCCTGAGAAGGAGCCGTGCCAACAGTTTTCTCGTTCCTGTCATAAGCAGGCGGGAAAGGGTGTGGTAAAAAGGATTTGTGAGGTCTGGCTCACTTCCTGTTGCCCCTCAAGGTGGTGGCACAGTCAGCTGATCTGGTTCCTACGCTGTTTTCAAGGAAAGTAGTCACTGGAAGAACTGCGCTTGCCCAGTGAGACGGAGGTGCCTTTTGCTGAGAAATGGATCAATCCAGAGGTGGGATCCAGCAGGTTGTCACAGGTTCCCGAGAGTAGGTTACTAATTATTTGTGTGTGCCGAGAGGGGGTTACTAATGG
This sequence comes from Sphaerodactylus townsendi, assembly GCF_021028975.2. NCBI lineage: Eukaryota > Metazoa > Chordata > Lepidosauria > Squamata > Sphaerodactylidae > Sphaerodactylus > Sphaerodactylus townsendi. The sequence goes on along the minus strand of NC_059435.1, from coordinate 75,397,118 downwards.
GTGATTTTGCCACGTGATTTTTGCCTTAGTTATGCCCCTCAGCAGTAGCACGCAGAACTTGAAGCAGTCTAGCAGGAGGTGCACTGGCGTGCGTGGCGAAGCTCATGCCTCTGTGTGCGCTCAAGCTCTCAGCCCAAGGATCGGCGAACGGCTGCGTCCTTGCCACAGCCCCACCCAGGAATGCCCCGCCCCCGGAATCCCACGCCACGCCCCCTTTGTGCCCCGCCCAGCTTTATTGGCGCTACGCCACAGTTTGAATCCCACACTATGGGAGCCTGTTACTAAAATTTTTGGATCCCACCCTGGATCAATCCACTGTTCAAGGCTCAAAAAACCACATGTACAGGCAAGAAAAAGGAAGAGCAAGGCACACAGTACACACAGTAATAAACACAGTATATTGTAACGACTCAAAAATTTCGTACTACGATACTGTAACAAGATATACCAATTGTCATAGTGACAAATATATATTTCATTCATAAATAGTCCGTATATGCAATAATGGTCAAGCTCCCATTGAGAAGCAAGTTCCTCAAGAGTCTTTCTACTTATCTTCAAATCAGCAGGTGGAGATAATTCAGGTGTAGTTAATGAAGAGGTTCCGCAGTGCGGTACTAGATTATGGTGACCAGACATCCCGCTTTTGGCGGGACAGTCCCGCCTTAAAACAACTTGTCCCGCATCCCGCGGGTTTTTTGAACCATCCCGATTTTTGGAAGGCTGCCGCACTGCCTTCTGGGGCACGCCCCAGAAGGCAGTGCAGCAGCCTCAAGACGAAATGCAAGAGGATGACTACCTTCTGGGCGCCCTGAGTTCTCGTCATTGAGTTGCGATTGTCTTCTGCGCTCCCATTTCCCACCCTGTGACAGGGCAGGAAACCAGGAGCGCCCCAGAAGGCAGTGTGCTCCTGTGGCTGCACGCGCCCTCCCGCCCACCCGCCCGGGTCCCATTTTACAAAGGGGACAATCTGGTCACCTTATACTAGATGGAATGACACCAGTTATTACTGTGTGTATTGTGTGCCTTGCTCTTCCTTTTTCTTGCTTGTACATGAGGTTTTTCGAGCCCTAGCCAGGCTGTTCTTGCCCCTGCTGTTTACCACTGCGCGGTTCCTTATTTCAATCCACTGTTCTCTAGGCGGGGCCCTTGCTACAAAGGTGAAGACCACACAGTGCAAAGCACTGCAGGGTTTTCCTTAGCCGTTGCCCTGTGGCAAGGTGAACACTGGTGTCCCAGGCTACACCTTAAACCAGGAGACCCCACATGCTTCCTGTGGGCTCCATGTGTTCTTTTTCAAACATGGGTGGGACCAGGTAGCACTTCTGCCTGGCATGGTTTCTGATTGAGCATTGGAGATTTGATTGGCTCTGCATGTTTTTAAATATGTTGCTTTGGCAGCAGCTGCCACCATGGAACAAAAATCTGAAGGACAAGTGGAGGTGGCCATTTTGAGACTGGCTCTGCTTCCCGTGGCAGCCATTTGTAGCTGTATAGGATTTTTTAAAGTGCCTGCAGGGCCAAAAAGGTTGAGGACCCCTGTCAGAAGAAGAAGAAGAAGAAGAAGAAGAAGAAGAAGAAGAAGAGGAGGAGGAGGAGGAGGAGGAGGAGGAGGAGGAGGAGGAGGAGGAGTTTGGATTTATATCCCCCCTTTCTCTCCTGCAGGAGACTCAAAGGGGCTGACAATCTCCTTGCCCTTCCCCCCTCACAACAAACACCATGTGAGGTAGGTGGGGCTGAGAGAGCTCCGAGAAGTTGTGACTAGCCCAAGGTCACCCAGCTGGCGTGTGTGGGAGTGCACAGGCTAATCTGAATTCCCCAGATAAGCCTCCACAGCTCAGGCGGCAGAGCTGGGGATCAAATTCGGTTCCTCCAGATTAGATACACGAGCTCTTAACCTCCTATGCCACTGCTGCTCCTTAAGCAACTGCTATTTAGCTCACAGGTCATCCTGAAAAAGTACAAAGTCAAAACCAAATGTTTCCTCATTAAAACATTTATATCCTGCTTGTGTCATGGTTCAAGTCAGCTTATAAGTGTTCACAAAATCACAGAGTTGGAAGAGACCCCAAGGGCCATCGAGTCCAACCCCCTGCCGTGCAGGAACATACAATCAAAGCACTCCTGACAGATGGCCTCTGTTTAAAAACCTCCAAAGAAGGAGACTCGACCACGCTCCCAGGCAATGTATTCCACTGTCGAACAGCCCTGACAGTCAGGAAGTTCTTCCCAATGTTTAGGTGGAATCTCTTTTCCTGCACTATGAATCCACTGCTCCTTGTCCTGGAAGTAGGGGTGGGTAGCGTGGTGGCCAAGTTTGCAGATGATACCAAATTATGTAGGGTGGTGAGAACCGCAAAGGATTGCGAAGAGCTCCAAGCGGACCTTGATAAATTAGGTGAGTGGACTAAGAAATGGCAAATGCAGTTCAATGTAGCAAAATGTAAAGTGATGCACATAGGGGCAAAAAAATCCAAACTTCACATACACGCTACAGGGGTCAGTGCTATCAGTCACAGACCAGGAAAGGGATTTGGGCATCTTAGTTGATAGTTCCATGGGAATGTCAACTCAATGCATGGCAGCTGTGAAAAAGGCAAACTCTATGCTGGGGATAATTAGGAAAGGAGTTGATAATAAACTGCAAGGGATTGTCATGCCCTCTATATAGTTATCGTGGTGCGACCGCGACTTGGAGTACTGGTTCAGTTCTGGTCATCACATCTCAAAAAAAAAGGATATCAAGAGATGGAAAAGTGCAGAGAAGGGCGAGGATGATTGAAGGATTGGAGCACCTTCCCATGAGGAGAGGCTGCAGCTTGGGACTCTTTTTTTTTAGTTTGGAGAGGAGATCTGAGGATATGATTGAAGTCTATAAAATTATGCATGGGGTAGAAAATGTTGACAGAGAGAAATTTTTTCTTCTTTCTCACAATACTAGAACCAGGGGCATTCGCTGAAATGCTGGGGAAGAATTAGATCAAGAAAGTTGAACACTTCTTCACACAACGTGTGATTGGTGTTTGGAATATGCTGCCACAGGAGGTGGTGATGGCCACTAACCTGGATGGCTTTAAAAAGGGCTTGGACAGATTTATGGAGGAGAAGTCGGTCTATGGCTACCAGTCTTGATCCTCCTTGATCTGAGATTGCAAATGCCTTAGCAGACCAGGTGCTCAGCAGCAGCAGCCGCAGAAGGCCCTTGCTTTCACCTCCTGCATGTGAGCTCCCAAAGGCACCTGGTGGGCCACTGCGAGTAGCAGAGTGCTGGACTAGATGGACTCTGGTCTGATCCAGCAGGCCAGTTCTTATGTCTCTGGAGCAGCAGGAACAAACTTGTTCCCTCTTCAACATTACTTCTTTTCAAATATTTAAACATGGCGATCATCTCACCCCTTAACCTTCTCTTCTCCAGACTAGACATACCCTGCTCCCTAAACTGCTCCTCATCGGGCATGGCATCCAGACCTTTTAACATTTTGGTTGCCCTCCTCTGGATCCATGTTGTTGGGGACATTTCTGGCAACAGCCAATGGAAGCCCACAAATACCACAGAATTGAGACAGCACCTCCAAAGAAGGAGTCCACCACACTCCGAGGCAGCCTATCCCAACAGCAGCTACTTAATATCAGAGATAACTCCTCTGGCTATGAGACGGTGCATCATGGGTCCGAGACATCATGGGAAAAGACAGGTTGCACTAAACAACAAACAGAAGTATTATAGATGCCAGGGGAAGGGATGCTACAGTTCACTTCTGACTGCTGAAGTTCTAGTTAGGAGATCACCTGACCTATTCTCAAAGCCCTGCCATTTTCTCCTTCAAGCATGTCCAGAGCTTCTCAGGATGCTGATGCTCAAAAGATACAATTATCACTCAAGAAACCAAGGAGAACATGTATTGTTGAAGGCTTTCACAGCTGGACTCAACTGGTTGTTGAGATCTACCAGACCGCAGCCACACAGCCCAGAAAGCCCACAAGATCTACCAGACCCACAAGATCTACCAGACCATGGCACCACAGCCCGGAAAGCCCACAAGATCTACCAGACCACAGCCACACAGCCCAGAAAGCCCACAAGATCAACCAGACCCACAAGATCTACCAGACCATGGCCACACAGCCCGGAAAGCCCACAAGAACTACCAGACCACAGCCACACAGCCCAGAAAGCCTACAAGATCTACCAGACCACAGCCACACAGCCCAGAAAGCCCACAAGATCTACCAGACCCACAAGATCTACCAGACCATGGCCACACAGCCCGGAAAGCCCACAAGATCTACCAGACCACAGCCACACAGCCCAGAAAGCCCACAAGGTCTACCAGACCAAAGCCACACAGCCCGGAAAGCCCACAAGATCTACCAGACCCACAAGATCCACCAGACCTCAGCCACACAGCCCAGAAAGCCCACAAGATCTACCAGACCCACAAGATCCACCAGACCATGGCCACACAGCCCGGAAAGCCAAAAGCACCTTCCTTATGTCCAAGTCCAACTTTGCTATGGGCTAGCAACCAAGTAAGAACCCGTCATCGTTTCCAGTGCGCAAATGCCGTGCAACCCCCGCGCATAGGCTCTCACCTTCATGCCCACCAGGTTGTTGTGGAAATCCACCCTGGCTCTCAGGTCCTTGTTGGATTTCTTCCCCAGGAACTCCTTGACAAACTTATTGCTGTATTTGAGGTTGTCCCCGCAGCCGCCCCACTGCCAGGCTTCGCGGTTCTCCAGGTCGGGAGCCTCGTCGCAGGTGCAGCGCTCCATGCGCCCTGCGCTGCAAGCCTTGGCCATGGCGTGGGTCAGCCCTGCCGAAGAGATGGCATAAAGGAAGGCTGTTTCCTTAAAACCTGTAGAAAATGACAACAGCATTAGAAGAAGAAGAAGAGTTTGGATTTATATCCCCCCCCCTTTCTCTCCTGCAGGAGACTTACAATCTTAAGGAGACTTACAGACTTACAAGGGGCTGACAATCTCCTTGCCCTTCCCCCCCTCACAACAAACACCCTGTGAGGTGGGTGGGGCTGAGAGAGCTCCGAGAAGCTGTGACTAGCCCAAGGTCACCCAGCTGGCGTGTGTGGGAATGCACAGGCTAATCTGAATTCCCCAGATAAGCCTCCACAGCTCAGGCGGCAGAGCTGGGAATCAAACCCGGTTCCTCCAGATAAGATACATGAGCTCTTAACCTCCTACGCCACTGCTGCTCTCAGTGATGCACTATGATAGGCTGGGCCAGCCTTGATCAGTTGTGCAGAGTGGAACTGTAACAGTGCTGAAAGGATGCTGCCATATTGACACTACGCTAGTTGACTCCCAGAGCCCTTTTGCACCCCTGGGACAGTGACTGGAACCTCTTACAGGCCATCATTTTTGCCCAACGCTTCTGTGCTGCCATTCTCTACTGAGCGGGGGCAGTGTCATTTGTGTGTTGTGTTCAACACCTGGCAGTGCTCAGGAAGCCCTTCAGCAAGACACTCCTGAAAGAATCTGGTCTTTTGCTGTCTACCAGGTACGAAGGAAGAGGCCGACCAGAGCCCACGATGCAAATTAAACCCACAAATGCAATTTTTAACTTCCAAGCCAGTGCCACAACTGACTCAAAAGCTGCTTGGTGGTGTATCCAGAGGTGGGATCCAGCAGGTTCTCACAGGTTCCCGAGAGTAGGTTACCAATTATTTGTGTGTGCCGAGAGGGGGTTACTAATTGGTGATTTTGCCACGTGATTTAGGCCTTAGTGACGCCCCTCCTCTCAGCAGTAGCGCGCAGAACTTGAAGCAGTCTAGCAGGAGGTGCACAGGCGTGCGTGGCAGCCTGCGCCTGCGTGCATTCGTTTCCCGCTCAAGGACCGGTGCAGCGGCTGCGTCCTTGCGACAGTCCCGCCCAGGAATGCCCCGCCACCAGAATGCCCGCCCACGCCCCCATTGTGCCCCGCCCAGCCCCATTGGCGCTACGCCACAGTTTGAATCCCACTACCATGGGAACCTGTTACTAAAATTTTTGGATCCCACCACTGGGTGTATCCTTGCACCAACTTATTCCAGAGGAGATACCAAGCTTTGCTCCCCTTCTCAGCTCACCTCTCTTGAGCAGGCTGGCCCTGTAGCGACCTTCGAGGGTGCAGTTCCACCGCTCAAAGCGGAACTGGTACTGGCATTCCAGGGCGCTCATGCTGATGGCTTCCATCAGGGTCTCGGCCACCCCGGGGTCCCTCCGGCACATCCTTCGCTGCTTCTTCTCCAGCTTCAGGCGGTCACAGACTTTGTAATGGGTTTTGATGGCGGCTTCCTCCATTTCTGAGGTCAGAGGGAGGATGGTCAGGGGTTCATTCCCAGTCAGCCTGCAGGAAAAGAAGAGCCCATCGGCTTGAGCAAAGTTCGAAGGTGGTCATCTAAATTAGAGTATTGCCTTCTGAGACCAGCAGCCCCCACGTGCGTCAAACCACAGCATATCCAGTGGCACCGCGTCCATACAGATGTGGAAGGCAGCTGTTCAAAACCGAGATTTTTTTTAAACATCTAGAATATTATTCTATTGTGCCTCCTTGGAGTTCTGAATTCAGATTTAACTTAGAGTTGACATGTTTGTGTCCTCGTCTTAACCTACTGCATCTGTGTATGGTTCTCCAGTTGCACAGTGGCAGATCACGATTCCCAAAGGCGATCAGCCCCTGCACAGCAGGGCCAATTGGCCGCCCTCCTCCTTGGAAGAACTCTATAATTCCCTTCCAAGCTTCCAAAGAAAGCCCAAACATCTCTGAGAGATCCGCCCCATCCAGCACACACTCTCTTTTGAACTGTTAGCAGGCCTGCACGACGAAATTGGGCCATCAATTATCTGAGGCTCTGAGGCTTAGAGACTACCTATGATCCTAGAGCTGTATTCATGTTATTGCCTCCGCGGCTTCGCAGGTCGATGTGTTTGGGGCCGTAGGGGATGGGTGGAGGAAGGGGAAATTGTGGATTGGGTATGAGTCTGGAATTCAGATTTAACTTAAGAGTTGACATTTTTGTGTCCTTGTGCGTGCACAATGACAATAAAAAATGCTTATGCTTTGCGGGGACAACCCAGGTGCCTGGAGACTGACATTTAAGGGCAAAACAGTTGCAACAGATCTGGGGCCATCTGCAAAATACAGATTAGGTTTGTACCTAATGGGGGGAAAGGAGAAGTGATTTACAAACCCTTCAACCTTTGCTCAGTTTCACCCCATGCTGCTATCTCCATTTTATTATTATTATTATTATTATTATTATTATTATTATTATTATTATTATTATTATTATTATTATTATTATTATTAATTCATCTTGATAGACTGCCCAACCCCCAAAGGGCTCTGGGCGGTGTACAATGAGACACAAAACAAATACAATATAAGGTCTCATAAATACAATATAGCGATAAAACATTAAAATTCATTAAAATACATTATAGCAGCAATTCCAAAAATTACAGATAAAAATACATGCCCAGATGCATGCACAGATGGCGCCCAACCCAAAGGCCAGGAGGGCCAGCATTGCCCAAAGATGGATGGAATCAGCGATCAGGCAATGCTGAAGATGGCAAAACTGTCGTGGTTTTAGTACGAAAAATACATGCATGGCCTTTTTTTAAAAAAAGCTGTTTTCCTTTATAGAATCATAAAATAGAATCATAGTTGGAAGAGACCACTAGGGTCATCCCGTCCAAACCCCTGCCATACAGGAACATCCAATCAAAGCACTCTTGACAGATGGCCATCCAGCCTCTGTTTAAAGACCTCCAAAGAAGGAGACTCCACCACACTCCAAGGCAGCGCATTCTACCATCGAACAGCTGTGCCATCAGGAAGATCTTCCTAATGTTTAGGTGGAATCTCTTTCCGTACTTTGAATCCATTACTCCTTGTCCTAGCCCAGTGATGGCGAACCTTTTCGAGACCGAGTGCCCAAACTGCAACCCAAAACCCACTTATTTATCGCAAAGTGCCAACACAGCCATTTAACCTGAATACTGAGGTTTTAGTATAGAAAAAAAACGGTTGGCTCCAAAGTGCGCATTACTCGGGAGTAAGCTTGGTGGTAGTCGGCGACTTTGCTTTGAAGCAACTGTGCAACACTTCTAATGGGTAAATCACGACCCTAGGAGGGTTTACTCAGAGGCAAACCCCATTGCCAGCAACTGAGCTTACTCCCAGGTAAAGGATCGTGCTTTACTTCTTTGCATGAAAATCAATGGGGTTTAACAGCGCTTAACAGGGCTACCTACGCTGCTTCCCCAAAACTAGGTCTTAGGTTTAATGCTAATAATCTCCCTGAAATAATTACACTATTATCACATGACGAACTCTGTTTGTGCGTGCCCACAGAGAGGGCTCTGAGTGCCACCTCTGGCACCCGTGCCATACGTTCGCCACCACTGTCCTAGCCTCTGGAGCAACAGAAAACAAACTTGCTCCATCTTCAATCTGCCAACTTTTCAAATATTGAAACATGCCCATCATGTCCCCCCTTGACCTTCTCTAAACTAAACATACCCAGCTGACAGGGTCCTGTTTGAGCTCCTCATAGGGCAGTGGTGGCGAACCTTTGGCCATGCTGGCAGGGGCTGATGGGAATTGTAGTCCATAACGTCTGGAGTGCCAAAGGTTCGCCACCACGGTCATAGGGCATGGAATCCAGACCGTTGACCATTTTGGTCACCCTCCTCTGGACTCACTCCAGATTATCAATGTCCTTCTTGAATTGCGGTGCCCCAAACTGGACACAGTATTCCAGGCGAGGCCTGTTCAATGCAGAATAGAGAGGTACTGTTATGTCCCTCGAGCTTTACATTGCTAACAAAGCAGCCAGACCAGTTTCAATCAGTGAAACTGAGAGCAGAGAAGGTAGGGTTAGGAGGAGGAGGAGTTTGGATGTATACTCTGCCTTTCTCTCTTGTAAAGAAACTCGAGGCAGTTTGCAAACACCTTCCTTTCCTCAACCAACAGCAGGTGGGGTTGAAAGAATTCTCAAAAATCACTCAGCAGGCTTCATGTGTTGGAGTGGGGAAACAAATCCAGTTCACCAGATAAGTGTCCTCCGCTCGTGTGGAGGAGTGGGGAATTAAACCCAGTTCTCCAGGCTAGAGAACACTTGCTCTTAACTACTTCACCAAACTGGTCCTCTCTTTTAGTCTTCCTCTACGTTCCATAAAACGCCCTTAGGACGACTTCGGCTTACTTTTTGCATTGTACAGGTGAGCAAAGATGCACGCATCCCAAAGGTTTCCAGAGCACCTCTTGGGTAGCACTTTCAGAGTGTAGTCAAATTGGTCGGCAGTATAATTGCTGGATTCAAATCTCAAAGCACCTTAAATACCAACAAGATATTTAGGGGATAAACTTTCAAAAGCCAAAGCTTAAATCCTGAAGATCTTGTTCATCTCTAAGGTCAAGAAGACAAAAGTAATGACTACTAGGGAATCACACAAGTATAAGGCTGATGATGAAGACACTGAAATGATTCAGGATTTTATGATCACTGACTTCATCATCAACCAAAAGGGAGACTGTGGCCAAGGAGCGCAGGAGGAGATTGAGACTGGAAAGAGCAGTCACCAAGGAGCTAGAGAAGATCCTTAAATGTAAATATATGTGTCTAGAAACAAGATCAAGGTCATTCTCACTATGGTATCCCCCATTGCTGAGTACAGGTGTGAAAATTGGACAATGAAGAAAGCGGACAGAAATAAATTTGACTATTTTGAAATGTGGAGTTGGAGGGGAGTTTAACCCGTACTATGGATCGCCGGAAAGACAAACTAGTGGGTTCTAAATCAGTGCCTGACTTCTCCCTAAAAGCTAAAATTACCAAAACCGAGGCTATTGTACTTCACATCAGGAGAAGACAAGAGTCACTGGAAAAAAGACAATAATGCTAAGAAAAGGTGACAGGAAAAGAGGAAGCCCCAGCGTGAGACGGATCAACTCAATAAAGGAAGCCACAGCGCTCAGTTTGCAAGACCTAATAAAGGCTGTTCCAATCCAATCCAAAAACCATTATTAGGCATAAACCAGAAGTACCATACATTCCAAGTACAAAAACAGGATCATTGTTATATATCATGTAGAACATGGATTAAAAATGTAGCAACAACTTTCAGAAATTTCTACATGAGGGCTGTTCAATTAGCTTAGACATTTTTAGTTTGTCTGAGAGAAACATAAATTCTAGAGGTAGTAAAGCTTTCCCCGAGATCAGTTCTCCTAATATCATTACACCTCGAACAGTAAAAGCGGGATAGCAGAGGGATTGAGTCCTTAGCTGGGACAGTACCGACAACAACGCTCACTTTGTGGAATGTTAAGGAAGTTACCTTGAAGATAGACAGAGGGGAATGAGTTGCACCTTGCTCTGGTCATGACCCATCTGCACTTATAATTAACAAGCTGTTCTAAGTATACAGCAGGGCTAGATTTCCGGGGGGGGGGGGTGATCCCAAAGTATAGAGGGGAACAGGAGCTTTGTGCAGCACTCAGGAGAGATTGGTATTCCTGGTCATACAGTCTGATCGATAAAGGCTGTTAATAGTAGGACATTTTGATGTATAGGGTGGCCATAAGTCAGAAGCAACTTAATGCACACACACACACCGCACACACACAAGATGCTGCTGCACTAGAATTCAACTATGCACCAGTAGCAGTTTATTGTCCTCGTTCCTTGCCCCAAATCCATGCCACTTTTCAAGCTTGCTACTCAACCCAAGTAACAATCTTTCCCAGGCTGTCTGCTCTGTGCCCTCGAGACATGCCCAGGTAGAAAGTGGAAGAAATGCCTGCAGGCTAATCCACATGAGCGTTCCCCTTAGGGCAAGACAGCCATTGGCACACTCAGCTTAGAGCAGCAACCAGCCACGTTCCCATCTCGTTCCTCATCCGGCAGGGCCTCGCTCACAAACGTGCAGGGAAAGAGCAGCCAGCATCATGTTCCCAGCATCAAGTGACAACATGCTGGACGGGGACCAGGTTGGCATCTGTTCCTGGGCAATCGACAAAAGCTGCAGGAACATCTGTTGGAACTGGGACCCGTTTCGCTGGCCAGGACGCCAATCACCCGGGCTTCTGGCTCAGACCTTCTTCCCATCCAGTGCTCGGGGTAGGGGAGACAGAAAATCTGCAAGAATGCCTGTATCGAGGAATAGGGTTTGCCTGCACTACAGGCGGGAGATGGTGGGTTTTACTGTCAGAATTAGAAGTCAGCCAAAGCAACCTGGAGCCTAAGACTGAGCACAGCTTGACAGGCCCTTGGGGAAGTTCGCCCACCAAGAAGTGGCTGTGTTCTGGTTTCCTGAGGCCAGGCCTCTCCAAGAGGCTCCACACCGGCTATCCTCCACTTCTCGGCTTTATCTTGAGGTTGGTTCTGCAGCTGAATTGGGGGCGATTTCCCACTGGGGATTAATCCTGGGATAGTCACCCAAAATATCCAGGTTTCTGAAGAACCGTGACTGTCCCAAGGTCAGCCAGCAGGCTTCATGTGGAAGAGTGGGGAATCGAGCCCGGTTCTCCACATTAGAGTCCACCAGCTCTTAATCACTACACCATGCTGGATTCAACTGGTTGCTGTTGATTTTCCAGGCTGTGTGGCGGTGGTCTGATAGTTTTTGCCTCTGAAGATGCCGGCCACAGATACGGGGGAAACATAGGGAGCAAAAACTACCAGTCTACAGCTACATAACCCAGAAAACCCACCACAGCCTATCAACTATACCAACAAGATATTTAGGGGATAAACTTTCAAAAGCCAAAGCTTAAATCCTGAAGATCTTGTTCATCTCTAAGGTCAAGAAGACAAAAGTAATGACTACTAGGGAATCACACAAGTATAAGGCTGATGATGAAGACACTGAAATGATTCAGGATTTTATGATCACTGACTTCATCATCAACCAAAAGGGAAACTGTGGCCAAGGAGCGCAGGAGGAGATTGAGACTGGAAAGAGCAGTCACCAAGGAGCTAGAGAAGATCCTTAAATGTAAATATATGTGTCTAGAAACAAGATCAAGGTCATTCTCACTATGGTATCCCCCATTACTGAGTACAGGTGTGAAAATTGGACAATGAAGAAAGCGGACAGAAATAAATTTGACTATTTTGAAATGTGGAGTTGGGGCTTTAACCTCGCATCTAGCCGAAAGACAAACTAGTATTCTAAATCAGTGCCTGACTTCTCCCTAAAAGCTAACACAAAACCGGTATACAGCTCATCAGGAGAAGACAAGAGTCACTGGAAAAAAGACAATAATGCTAAGAAAAGGTGACAGGAAAAGAGGAAGCCCCAGCGTGAGACGGATCAACTCAATAAAGGAAGCCACAGCGCTCAGTTTGCAAGACCTAATAAAGGCTGTTCCAATCCAATCCAAAAACCATTATTAGGCATAAACCAGAAGTACCATACATTCCAAGTACAAAAACAGGATCATTGTTATATATCATGTAGAACATGGATTAAAAATGTAGCAACTGCTTCAGAAATTTCTACATGAGGGCTGTTCAATAGCTTAGACATTTTTAGTTTGTCTGAGAGAAATATAAATTCTAGAGGTAGTAAAGCTCCCAGATCAGTTCTAATATCATTACACCTCGAACAGTAAAGCAGGATATGAGGGATTGAGTCCATAGCGTTGGGACAGTACCGACAACAACGCTCACTTTGTGGAATGTTAAGGAAGTTACCTTGAAGATAGACAGAGGGGAATGAGTTGCACCTTGCTCTGGTCATGACCCATCTGCACTTATGTTAACAATAAGCTGTTCTAAGCATACAGCAGGGCTAGATTTCCGGGTGATCCCAAAGTATAGAGGGGAACAGGAGCTTTGTGCAGCACTCAGGAGAGATTGGTATTCCTGGTCGTACAGTCTGATCGATAAAGGCTGTTAATAGTAGGACATTTTGATGTATAGGGTGGCCATAAGTCAGAAGCAACTTAATGCACACACACACACCCCACACACACAAGATGCTGCTGCACTAGGACCAACTATGCACCCCAGTAGTAGCTTATTGTCCTCGCTCTGCCCTCTAAATCCATGCCACTTTTCAAGCTTGCTAACAACCCAAGTAACAATCTTTTCCTAGCTGTCTGCTCTGCGCCCTCGACATGCCCAGGTAGAAAGTGGAAGAAATGCCTGCAGGCTAATCCACGAGCTGCTCCTTAGGGCAAGACAGCCATTGGCACACTCAGCTTAGAGCAGCAACCAGCCACGTTCCCATCTCGTCTCTCATCCGCAGGCCTCGCCACAAACGCAGTAGGGAAAGAGCAGCCAGCATCATGTTCCCAGCATCAAGTGACAACATGCTGGACGGGGACCAGGTTGGCATCTGTTCCTGGGCAATCGACAAAAGCTGCAGGAACATCTGTTGGAACTGGGACCCGTTTCGCTGGCCAGGACGCCAATCACCCGGGCTTCTGGCTCAGCCCTTCTTCCCGTCCAGTGCTCGGGGTAGGGGAGACAGAAAATCTGCAAGAATGCCTGTATCGAGGAATAGGGTTTGCCTGCACTACAGGCGGGAGATGGTGGGTTTTACTGTCAGAAGTCAGCCAAAGCAACCTGGAGCCTAAGACTGAGCACAGCTTGACAGGCCCTTGGGGAAGTTCGCCCACCAAGAAGTGGCTGCGTTCTGGTTTCCTGAGGCCAGGCCTCTCCAAGAGGCTCCACACCGGCTATCCTCCACTTCTCGGCTTTATCTTGAGGTTGGTTCTGCAGCTGAATTGGGGCTTATTTCCCACCGATTAATCCTGATAGTCAAATTCAAAATATCCAGGTTTCTGAAGAACCGTGACTGTCCCAAGGTCAGCCAGCAGGCTTCATGTGGAAGAGTGGGGAATCGAGCCCGGTTCTCCACATTAGAGTCCACCAGCTCTTAATCACTACACCATGCTGGATTCAACTGGTTGCTGTTGATTTTCCAGGCTGTGTGGCGGTGGTCTGATAGTTTTTGCCTCTGAAGATGCCGGCCACAGATACGGGGGAAACATAGGGAGCAAAAACTACCAGTCTACAGCTACATAACCCAGAAAACCCACCACAGCCTATCAACTGGACACCAACTTGTTGGGAATATTATAATGATAGCTCCTGTAAGAACATAAGAACTAGCCTGCTGGATCAGACCAGAGTCCATCTAGTCCAGCTCTCTGCTACTCGCAGTGGCCCACCAGGTGCCTTTGGGAGCTCACGTGCAGGAGGTGAAAGCAATGGCCTTCTGCTGCTGCTGCTGCTCCCGAGCACCTGGTCTGCTAAGGCATTTGCAATCTCAGGTCAAGGAGGATCAAGATTGGGAGCCATAGATCGACTTCTCCTCCATCAATCTGTCCAAGCCCCTTTTAAAGCTATCCAGGTTAGTGGCCATCACCACCTCCTGTGGCAGCATATTATTCCAAACACCAATCACACGCTAAGCATAGCGTTTCCTTTATTAGTCTTAATTCTTCCCCCAGCATTTTCAATGAATGCCCTTCTGGTTCTAGTATTATGGTGAAAGAGAGAAAAATTCTCTGTCAACATTTTCACCCCATGCATAATTTTATAGACTTCAATCATATCCCCCCTCAGACGTCTCCTCTCCAAACTAAAGAGCTCCAAACGCTGCAGCCTCTCCTCATAAGGAAGGTGCTCCAGTCCCTCAATCATCCTCGTTGCCCTTCTCTGCACTTTTTCTATCTCTTCGATATCCTTTTTGAGATGTGGTGACCAGAACTGAACACAGGACTCCAAGTGCGGTCGCACCACGGCTTTATATAAGGGCATGATAATCCTTGCACTTTTATTATCAACTCCTTTCCTCATTATTTCCTGTGTTGGCAGGGGGCTGGACTAGATGGCTTTGTGATCCCAGACACGAAGGCACTTTCTAAGAGAGAAACTAAGGACAGGCAGAAAGGCCAGATCCGTGCCCACAGCACAAAATGTTGGTTCGGAGCTTAATTGTCCTAGCAAGGGCACCCATCTAATCCCATAAACCCCTTTTTTTTATGTGATTCGAACAGCGGCCGCAGGTAGGGTAGGAGTATTCTGACAATGATGTCAAAAGGCTCAGTGCCCACAGACCTCCAGTGACAGAACTATTCCGGCCAACCTTGGCACCAGTTCATTGGAGTCTCCCAGCGGAATGCCAACGGCCTCCCCTGAACCTGTTTCCAGCGGCTGCCTTGTTTATGGAGTTGGGGTTAAGCCAAAGAGGTTAAAGGGTCGTGGATTCATGGAAACAGAAATTCCACTGGAGGGTCTGCCCTTTGGAAAAGGACAGTGGCGGGGAAGGGTGGTAGGGGAACAATACAGAGAATCTTTTCCAAGGGGAAAAGTCACAGGTTTGATCCCTGGCATCGCCAGATTCTCTTAAGGGAACGAGTGGAACGAAAGGTTTCGAGCGTACTTACCCTGAATCCTTAAGGTTCTAACTTCTGAAAGCAGCCCCTCCCACTAACAAAGACATGGACATTCATTTTTTATCGAGCCACAACAACCCTGGTTGAATCCCCACTCTGAAATCTGCCGCGCGAGATCCAAAACCTGCTTTCAGCGGTGAAAACCGTGTCCTCTTTCATCGGAGTTCTATCCCTCCCGCAGCGAAAGGCTCACACAGCAGACACACCGCAGCGGTTGCAGAGCTCTCGCCAACAATCCCCACTGCCAGGCGGTAGGCTCACTTCGCGGTGTCCCCTGATTGGCGGCTGTATTGTGATGGAAGCGGACCTTTTCCCACTGCTTGAGAGCGTACATTGTAGAGCGAGATCAAAAAAATAGCTGTAAAGTTTAACGTTTGACTGTGCAAACAGTTAATGCGTTACCTGTATAAGCTCCCGTATGAATTCGTTACAAATTACGGCTGACTGTTCGCGTTTGCGTCCCCTGGCACGGCCCGATCGTAAAAGTGGAAGCGAAACCAAGGAAGGCTATTAAAAGACATTGCAGTGCTGATTGGTTGCCAAAATTCCGGCGTCTACTCCAGAACAGAAGCAGGTCAGGAGTGTCAACCCTCATCCCCTCCCTCGGATCAACTCTGAACCTTTGGCTCTTCAATGGGGTCATACCGCAGCAAAACTTGTGGTCCTGCCGGAACACGGATTAGCGGAAGCGGCGCACGCTAGTGAAACCGGATCTGCCACACAAGCAATGGGGGGGGTGGAGTCCTCAAACCTGGTTGGTTGTGTTCCTGAAACCTGGCTAAGGCGGTAGTGGGGATTGACCCTGAATCTATTCTACTTTTGATCATAGTCATTGCCCGACATAAAAGGATTTTGGTAGCATAGCAAAGTAGCCCCACTTGCCTAAGTTATCCTATCTTTGCTAATTAACTAACTAAAAAATCGGGTTAACTTAATTTGCATGAGAAAAGTACCTTTTCTTTAAAGAGGATGAACATGCCTGAATGGGCCCATTCTTTTAGAGGAAAAAAACTATTTTTGAAAAATCCAAATTCATTAAAGTCAGCTGAAAGCTGTGGCCCTAAATAAAGTCATTGGGAAGCCACAATCTGCCGCTGGGAAGCAAACGTTAATCGGTGAAACTGATGAACGACACGGTGAGACAGAAGGATCAAACCTCCTCACCTTCCACCCAGTGATCTGTACGTACTTCGGTCTGGTTTTTTTTTAGTGGGCCACCGTACTGAAAAGTTTGAGGACCCCCCCCCCCCCGCCCTATTGCAAATGATCTACCAGACTCCTCTGAAATCCACTTTTGGTATTGTCTGTCCCTCTGGGGCCCAGTTGCCCAATTATAACTAACAAGGGATGTTTCCGACACACCATTCCAACATGGGGGGCTGTGTGGTTTCCGGGCTGTATGGCCATGTTCTAGCAGCATTCTCTCCTGACGTTTCGCCTGCATCTGTGGCTGGCATCTTCAGAGAAGATAATACCAGCCACATATGCAGCGGCATCGCCAGGAGAGAAATGAACATGGCTAAACACTATCAACCGCACAGCTACAACACCAATGATTCAACCCGTGAAAGCCTTCGACAAGACATTCCAACATGGCTAATGAGAAAGAGCCGGGGAGGGGGTCTGTCTCTTCTGGCTTCAAAACAGTTGGAAAATGGAGATATCAGTGGAATGTGCATGGAGTTTGCAAGCTCTGTAATTCAGTTCCTCCCCCTCCCCTTCTACCTTTAGTAGGAACGGTTTGCACAGATTTGTTCTCTTACCCACAATTGCCGGCTTCCTTAATTGACAGTTCTCTGCCCCACCCTCTCCCTCTCGCAGTGAGATGGATGGTGTTCACTTTTCCCACCAGTTCTCTTTTGGCTGGAGCGTCATTCCTCTTGGCATAAGGCCTGCTCCAGCAACGTTTCAACTGTTGGTTCTAGGCAGCACGGGCAGGGAAGGGAGGAGAGACCCACAATGCCAGAGTCACATACTTGGTGAATTCCGCAGGGCCTGTAAAACGGTTTTGTTCCACCGGGCTTTTGGTGAGGCCGGCCCTCTGGGATGCCCCTGTGTTGCGTGCCATTCCATCATCGGCACGCCCAATATAACATCTAATCTACACTGCTCCCCCGCCCGGCCTTGGGTTTGGGCGCCATATACTTCTATGATTCTGCTATATTCTTGCTGTATTGTACTGCATTGTATTGATGCTGCTATTTTTATGAATTTTGTAAATTGTTTTTAACCTGATTGAATTTATTTTATTCTGTGTACTGTTGTTGTTTCTGGCCTTCATTAACTGTATTTTCTAACTTCATTCTGGCCTAGTGCGCACCGCCGAGAGATTTAGCGAGGTGGGCGGTCACCAGAAATTTAATTCGAACATGAAACCGGACGAGACAGACAGACAGACAGACAGACAGACAGACAGACAGACAGACAGACAGACAGACAGACAGACAGACAGACAGACAGTATGTCATTGGGAGAGCCATGGATTTAGCTGGGACTGAACCAAAATTCTACAGCCCTGTATCCAGTGGTGGAGTCAAATAATTTCAACAACCGGTTCTGGTGGTGAGATTCAAATAATTTAACAACTGGTTGCTTACAACCGCCATTTTAACAACCGGTTCTGCCAAAGTGGTGCGAACCGGCTGAATCCTACCACTGCCTGTGTCCCCGCTTTTATTGAACCCTTCCTTTCTGCTGCCCCTTGCAAAGAAGCTAAAATGTGTGCTGGTTTGAGATACATTTTCAGGATTCTCTCCGGTCGAGCACCCAGTTCTCGACTTCCTGCTTTTGACAGCTGTTGGAGCCGAAGGCTCCAATTCAAAATCTTTGAAATTACCTTAAAAAGACACGGCCACCCTGGACCCTTCAACTGTTCCCTGAATCTCCTGGTAGCTTTCAAATAAGGTTGCCAGACCCCTGCCAGGGGTGGGGGTCCCACACTTTGGGTCCCCTTCTCCTCAGCACTGTCCAGTGGACCGGCAGGGTCTTATTAAGCTTAAAATGCAGCCTAGGCCTTGACAATGCCTAACGTGACGACATCTCTTCAGGAAGTTTTTCCTGATGTTTAGGTGGAATCTCTTTTCCTTCCCCTTGAACCCATGACTCCTGGTCCTGGTCTCTGGAGCAGCAGAAAACAAGCTTGCTCCCTCACCACCATGACATCCCTTCAAATAGCTAAACAGGGCTATCATGTCACCTTCTTAACCCTTCTCTTTGCTAAACATCCCCAGCTCCCTAAGCCTCTCTTCGTAGGGCATGGATTCCAGACCTTTTTACCATTTTGGTTGCCCTCCTCTGGACGTGTGAAGAAGAGAGACAGTATCACACAGTTCTTTGACAGAACTAACTATGGTACATCTGTGGTACAGACAGTGGTGGGATCCAAAAATTTTAGTAACAGGTTCCCATGGTGGTGGGATTCAAACTGTGGCATGGGCTACTGGCGAGCGGAACGCGACGACAGTGGCATGGCCGGACATTCTAAAGCGGGTATTCCTACGGGCTGTGGCAAGGGCCGCAGCCGCTGTGTGCGATCCTTGGGCAGGAAGCCGAAGATACTTGCGCGAGCGCGAAACTTGCGCTGCCACGCACGCCGGTGCACCTCCTGCTAGACTGCTTCAAGTTCTGCGCGCTACTGCTGAGAGGAGGGGCGTAACTAAGGCAAAAATCACGTGGCAAAATCACCCATTAGTAACCCCCTCTCGGCACACACAAATAATTAGTAACCTACTCTCGGGAACCTGTGAGAACCTGTTGGATCCCACCTCTGGGTACAAAAGACCTCTGCTAGGCCACTCTGCAGATATCCCTTGCCAAGCAAGATGGAAACAGAGCAACTCTTGGATGGCTGTGGACACAAATCAGAGGGAGATGGGTTCAAGTCTGCTGCCAAGCAGATGGACTGCAACTAGAACAGGAGTGGCGAACAGGGCTACAAACTTGGTTTCTTAATCTACTTTGGCCAGCACCTCACCTCTATCCTCATCACTAGACCCCTCCCCCAGCATTCAGCGGGCCTCTCCCCCCAGCACACGGTGCCGCCATTATCACAGGTACACATTTCTGGAGACCAACGCAAGCGAGCACAAGCAACCAAACCTGCCCATCCTGTTCGGGCCGAGCACTTTTCCCAAGGGCTGGCCAGAACGCTCTGTACGAACGGCCGAGCCCTCGTGCTTTGAGGACACCGGCAGCTATCCAGCAGCGCTCGCTGCAGGCCATGTGCGTGTGTCAGTCTCTGCCGGCTTCTGCCTGTGCCAAAACACACATCTGACCGGGGTAATCCATCACCCAGTTGTCTGCCTAACACCTCGGACGGCCTTTTGTTAAGCTTCGCCTCCTAAATTTAAAACAGCTCCATGACCAACTGCCTGCCCGTCAGTCTGCAGGCCGGTCCCCTGCCGCCCACCCAGCAGTAGTATTGTTTACGCCTCGGACTGGGCAGTTTGTAGCTGACATGGCAGAGCCTGAAGACAGCCAAGCCTGGCAGAAAGAATGGGAACCCCCCACCACCCAGCCTAGTGCTTCTGAGAGAGCCAGCGTGGTGTAGTTGTACAGACCCGGTGGACTCTTAATTTTCAAGGTTTGGGTTTTGACCTTTAGGGCATTACGCGGCCTGGGACCCTCGTACCTTCGGGACCGCATTACCCCATATGTCCCTACTCGCCCTCTGCGCTCAGCAGAGGTGAATTTACTGGTAGTCCCTGGCCCCACCGTGATGCGGCTGGCCTCCACGCGGGCCAGGGCCTTTATGGCCCCGGCCCCGGCCTGGTGGAACACTCCCCCTCCAGCTGTCCGGGCCCTGTGGGATCTCGGTGAGTTCCACAGGGCCTGTAAGACCGAGTTGTTCCGCTGGGCCTTTGGAGCAACCAGCCGCTGAGTATGGGGCCCCTGTTCGATTCCATCAAGATTACCCTCCTATGGAGGAGTCCGACTGCTCCCTAGGGGAGGGCTTTAAAGGAAAGGATTCCCCGGGTGCCTTTTATTATGATATCACCGCTGTTTTAATGAAATTTAGCATGTTTTACTGTTGGAGTTTTTATGGGCTGTTGTTGTTTTACTTGTATGGTTTGCCCCCTGACTTGTTTGTATTAATTTTGTTGTACACCGCCCGGAGCCCCTCGGGGATAGGGCGGTATGAAAATCGAAATAATAAATAAATAAAATAAAAAATTTGGAGAACCAGGTTTGTTTCCCTGCTCCTGCCCATGAAGCCTGCTAGGTGACCTTGGGCAAGTCACAGTTCTCTCAGAACTCTCTCTGCCCCTCACAAGAGGTGTGTTGTAGCGAAGGGAAGGAGATTGTAAGATGCTTGGAGATTCCTTAAAGGTAGTGAAAAGCAGGGAAGAAATCCAAAATTGCCTCCTCTTCCAGGGTTGCCAAACTCTGTGGCATTAATGCGCCACTGTGGTCCATCCCTTCCACAAGCCCTGCTCCCCCCAGACTCCACCCCCAAAACTCCTGGGGTTTCCCAACCCAAAGTTGGTAACGTTACTTCCAGTGGCAAAAAGGCACTGTTCTTTACCAAGAGAGGCTCTGCCATGACGGATGCACTAGCTGTGATCTCGAAGCACCGCAACAGAGAAAGCAGTTTTCATGGGACTGTAGAGCGGCAGGGGCTGTGATTTGGGGAAGGGAAGGAACACCTGCTTTGCATACAAGAGGCCCCCGGTTGTCCGCCAGACAAAATCCAGTTATAGGAGCAGGGCAGGGAAGCCACGGCTGCCAAGATCTGGCTGTGCGTGATGTTGGAATGCCACGTTGGGAGTGCCCAATGTGTTATTTGGCCTTTTCAAAAGGAGCCCCGGGGGAGGCCGACGCATGAATCAGTTCCTTGCTCCATCAACGGCCCATTCCGCACCAAACTTTTAAAACTTTCTGCGGCAGGAAAGAAAACGTTTCCTGCATGGAGTTCTGCATCTTGTTTACCCCCAGCCATTTTATTTCCAGTCTCAAAACGTTTTCAGTGAATCCCCTTTTAAAGCGATTCTTTGGTTGCAGCGTTTTGAAAACGTCTTCAGTTGCTGTACGATCTGTTGGCTCCATTTCTCGTGCTTCTCTGCTCCCCTCAGTCTCAGCTCTGCCTCTTGTCCTCACTACCAAGTATGATTGTTCCCAAATAAAGCTTTATTTACACATTAATCAGGTTTTGCATCTTTGCTGCGTTAACTACCCTGCCAAGAGGGGTTATGGTTGCCCAAATTAAGCACACCTCTGATGAAAGACAGAAAGATCACTGGAGACCCTTGGGGGCAGGCAAGAACAAAGGGGAAAGATGGCGGACCTCATCTGGTACACAGCACGGTCATTGGATAGATTGGCGCAAGGAGAGGAACTATCAAATTTGGAAAAGAAAGAATGAATGGGCTTTCTTTTTGGAGGTCCCACACTCTGTCAGCTAGTGAGGTACTTTGGACGGGAGTTCATTGAAATATTTGGAGGCAGGAAATAAAATGTTTCTTCCATGGAGTTCTGCATTGTTTTTACCCCGTTGGTATATCATGACATCCTTCAAATATAAGAACATAAGAACTAGCCAGCTGGATCAGACCAGAGTCCATCTAGTCCAGCACTCTGCTACTCAGCGAGTAGCCCTGGAAATTACCTTTTGGGAGATTCACGATACAGGATGTGAAAGCAATGGCCTTCTGCTGCTGCTGCTCCTGAGCCCCTGGTCTGCTAAGGCATTTGCAATCTCAGATCAAGGAGGATCAAGATTGGCAGCCATAGATCGACTTCTCCCCCATAAATCTGTCCAAGCTCTTTTTTTAAAGCTATCGGGTTATTGAGTGGCCATCACCACCTCCTGTGGCAGCATATTCCAAACACCAATCACACGTTGCGTGAAGAAGTGTTTCCTTTGATTAGTCCTAATTCTTCCCCCCAGCATTTTCAATGGATGCCCCCTGGTTCTAGTACTGTGAGAAAGAGAGAAACATTTCTCTCTGTCACCATTTTCTACCCCATGCATAATTTTATAGACTTCAATCCTATCCCCCCTCAGACGTCTCCTCTCCAAACTAAAGAGCCCCAAACGCTGCAGCCTCTCCTCATCTCATCTCAAATATCTCAACACAGCTATCATGTCACGTCTTAACCTTCTCTTCACCAAACTAAACCTACCCAGCTCCCTAAGTCTCTCCTTGTACGACGTGGACTCCAGACCTTTGACCATTTTGGTGGCCCTCCTCTGGACCCATTCCAGCTTGTCAACATCCTTCTTGAATTGCAGTGCTCAGAACTGTACACAATATTCCAGGTGAAACCCAGAGATTGCTGCGTGTTTCTCCCCACTCTGTCCAACCCCCACCCATTTTCATTTCAGAAACATTCAATCGACATTGCTCTGTGCACCCCAGAACGCAGATTTTTATCACGCTGGGAGTTTTCCCATGAAACAAAGGCAACCTTGAGCTTCACACAGTTACTGCCACCCGCAATTGTGAAAACGAAATGATTAATGACGTTGCCAAAAGGTATTTTGGCTGGAACGTTCAGTTGCAACAGGGAAAGAAGGTGTCGTTTTTTACACTCGCCGTGAGCACTTCAACATTGTTACAAGATTGATGCTTGTTGCCGATACTATTTATAATATTGTGAATTTATACCGCTCATCAGAGAGATGTACCAAGACAATGCAGACAGAAGAAGGGAGAAATTATTCAGCATACCCAGGCAGCTCAACTTATGAAATTTGGTGGGGTTTATTACTTTGAATTTCACTGTGACGGTTACGTTTTAGAATGCTCCACCTGGGCCCTAGTGCTTACCTGGCTTCGCTCCCCCGCCCTCCCTTTTCTCCTCACAACATATCTGCGAGGGAGGCGAGTTCAAGAGTGCCCCTTATGGCTGCCCCATAAGATTTAAAGCTGAGCAGACAATCATCTGACCTTCAGCTATAGAATGTGAGGGCTATCAGTCACCCTCTATAAGGCCAACAGAGAATTTGAGCCCTCCGGGGGAGGGCGGTCTATAAACCCAATAATAATAATAATAATAATAATAATCATAATCATCATCATCATCATCATCATCATAATAATAATTCGGATATAATAAAATCAGAGGTAGAATTCAGCAGGTTCTCACAGGTTCCCGAGAGTAGGTTACTAATTATTTGTGTGTGCAGAGAGGGGGTTACTAATTGGTGATTTTGCCACGTGATTTTTGCCTTGAAGCAGTATAGCAGGAGGTGCACCGGCGTGCGTGGCAGCCTGCGCCTGCATGCATTCGTTTCCCATCCAAGGACTGGCGCAGCGGCTGCGTCCTTGCCACAGCCCCGCCCAGGAATGCCCACCCATGTCCCCGTCGTGCCCCGCCCAGCCCCATTGGTGCTACGCCACAGTTTGAATCCCACCACCATGGGAACCTGTTACTAAAAATTTTGGATCCCACCACTGAATAAAATCCCTTTGCTTTTACCACTCTGCCTCCGAACAACCAGCCATGTTGAGCGATTAGCGTTCAATATACAGTGCTATTCAATTTTTGCTGATCCAAGATGCTCCTTGCTGACTTGAAACAGATGAAGAACGCATCAGATTCTTATTGGCAGGTGTAAATTCCCATTGGGTGTATTGTTGCTTCTTTCTTGCTCTTATCAAATTAATGAGAAGTAGAGGCATTCTAAACTTTCAAAACGAACGTGGCTGTGATACTTACTGCTAAATGCAGCTGTTGAAGCTTTCATTTTTATCATATTGTGTTTTATTGTATTTGCCTTTTATTGCATTGTAGTGGTGTTACGATCTGAGACTACAGCATCTAACAAACTACTACTATGAGGCCCAACACCTTCTCAAGTGACACAGAGGGGGCTCAAATCATATGGGGAGAAAGGGGCAGGGAACACAATGTATTCTTTTATTTGCATTTGTTACCTCACCCTTTCTCAGCCAAATCCCGGCTCAGGGGGGCTTATATACATTTTAAAATACATCAGTCATAGAACCAGTCCAATAATACTATCATTTAACCATTAAAATATCAAGATAAATCTTTTGGACATCCAGAGCAGACCCTAACGCAGCTTAAAAACTAGCCAACTCGGTCCCACCATAAATCTAATCAAATAAATCAATAAAAGTTGGCGGGCCAGCAATACGGGATGAATTCATGGCTGCCTCAGCTAAAGTCTGGTGGAACATTTCCATTTTTCAGGCCCTGCAGAACTGATTAAGATCCCACAGGGCCTTAATATCAAGTGGCAAGGAGTTCCAGCAGAGGGGTGCTGCGTGGTTTCCGGGCTGTATGGCCGTGTTCTAGCAGCATTCTCTCCTGACGTTTCGCCTGCATCTGTGGCTGGCATCTTCAGAGGATCTGATAGATCATAGGTGTCAAACTCACAGCCCTCCAGATGTTGTGGACTACAGTTCCAATCATCCCCTGCCAGAATCATAGTCCTTGACTATGCTTTGCTGCGTTTGGGTTACTGGTAGTCCCTGGCCCCACCGTGATGCGGCTGGCCTCCACGCGGGCCAGGGCCTTTATGGCCCCGGCCCCGGCCTGGTGGAACACTCTCCCTCCAGCTGTCCGGCTGTTACTAAAATAACGCAGAAAAGTAGTCCATAACATCTGGAGGGCCGTGAGTTTGACACCTGTGTGATACATGCTCTTTGCTCTTCGACAGTACAGTTCCAGCAGAGCCAGGATGGCCCTGGCTTTGGTTGAGGCCAGCCAAATGTCTTTGGGGCCAGAGGCCACCCTGAGGTTACCATCAAAGGAACAAAGAATCCTCCGTGGGCAGTACAGAGCAATGCAGTCTCAAAGATACGGAGGTCTTAGACAGCTTCAGGCCTTAAAAGTTAATACTAAAACCTTGACTCTGATCCTGGAATTCAACTGTTGGGTGACCTCTCAAGCAGACACAAACCCTGTGCTAAGATACGGCAGAGTCTCTAGATCCGATCAGCTTATGTTGAGGCCACTTCAACAGGAAGCAAGAGTTTTTGAAGGGGAGCAATCTGGTTACCGAAAGAGTTCGGAATGGAGTTTTCCAGCTGCCTAAAAATAGCCCTACGCTAAGAGATGTAGGCTATACTGCAAGCCCAAATTAGATAGACCCAGATATAAACCACAGAGGGGCCTGTGTTCTACCAAGAACAGGCAGGAAAAGGAAGACGAAAAAGAGAGGTGACCTAGAAGGGAGCACTGCCATTTTGGGCTACTTTTCCACCCTACCCAGGGTCTGTGCACAGTGGTGGGATCCAAAAATTTTAGTAACAGGTTCCCTCGCCAGCCCCCCCTCAGCAAAGGGGCAGAGGCGTACCTAGGCAAACCTGAGCCCTGGGCAAAACCTGAGTTGGATGCCCCCCCCACATGGGCGGCCACCCAACTACGACCCAAAAAAGTTTTTTTGCACCAGGTCATTTCTAAATCATCATCGCATTGTAGAAAATGCCCCAGCTCACAAATCTGAACACAGCAATGGTGAAACACACAGGTTCTTTGATAGAGACTGGTGAGATAAAAGGTACGAAAGGCTGAGAATCAATGAATTGCAGTACCTGAAAAGGATTAACCCAGTTCAGGGAGTTACATTATCAGTCGCAATTGCTATATGGAACCTTCAAGTTCAAAGGCAGTGTGCCTCTCGGGGAGGCGAGGGCGTGGAGGTGGAAAAGCAGACCCAATTAGTAACCCCCTCTCGGCCCACACAAATAATTAGTAACCCACTCTCGGGAACTGGTGAGAACCTGCTGGATCCCACCTCTGTCTGTGCACCCCTGAATCTAGCACAGACAGGCCTTAAAATATTAGCATTTCAGCGCAATGCATCTGAAATCAACATGCAAAACACCCTTTAGATAGAGAGTCGTACACATACAGCTGAACACAGCCCACAGTCTTCAAAATGAGGGACCACCTTAGCACGTTGGTCACCCTCACCTGGGTTACCCAGCCTGATCTTGCCAGATCTTGGAAGCTAAGCTGGGTCAGCCCTGGTTAGCACTTGGATGGGAGACCACTGAGGAAATCCAGGGTTGCTACGCAGGGACAGGCAATGGCAAACCACCTGTTTTCCCTTGGACACCCTAAGAAGTCACCGTAAACTGGCTGCAACTTGATAGCACTTGACATAGATGGGTCTTAATGTAGACCAGGGGTGTCAAACTCGCGGCCCTCCAGATGCTCATGAACTACAATTCCCATCAGTCCCTCCCAACATGAGCATTGGCTATACTGGCAAGGGCTGATGGGAATTGTAGTTCATGAACATCCGGAGGGCCGTGAGTTTGACACCTGTGATGTAGACCCACATAACATATTGTGAGGAACCACACATTGGAGTTTCACAAATTCTCTCTGGACTTCAGGAAGCTCTACCAGACTCGTGTAGTTTGTTGCTCTATGTTCAGCCATCCGGCGATCAACAAAGCAACATCCAGTGCTCTGGCCAAAGTGGCTGGAAGAAAACAGAGGGGGAAAGGGTAGACATCTTCCAACCGCATCCTTGGTTGGGGGGGCTTGGTTGGGGGGGCCCACTGCTTCAAGGTGACCTTAACAAGGCATGGAAGCAGAGGCTGATGGGGATGGAAAAGAATCTTCCCACCAATCCCCCACTTTTTTGGAGGAATGCCTCCCTCAACAGACCCCAACGGCAAGGCAGACAGTCCAACCTCTTCTCGTAGGGGACCCGTACAGAATATTCGCTCGGGACCCATACAGAATATTCGCTCGGGACCTGTACAGAATATTCGCTCAGGACCCGTACAGAATATTCGCTCAGGATCCATTGAGCGAACTATTCCATCCCAGGACCTTTGAGCAAAATAGCCTATCCCAGGACCATTGGGAGTTGGGTGTCTCTGGCTCAAGAAGGCCAGAAGAGAGCTACCCTTCTGTCAAGGAGTGCTCCCTTCCTTACAGACAGCCAGGATCTTCTCGCAACAGCCCAAGAAACAGGAGCAAAACCAGCAGTTTTCTTGCCGAGCTTCTCTGCATGGACAGTTCAGCCATCACTCATCTCCACCCATCCCTGAAAGAGGAGGAGGGGGAGGAGGAGGGGGAGGGCCATCCCTCTTGGCAAAGAGTCCCCCACAATCTCCCCCGCCCACCCCATTGCAAATGAAACTGGAGAGGCCAGCCATGAGAACCGTGCAGGTCTCACCCAGCATGTTCTAATGGAATTTATTCCTGACAGATTACTGCATGCCAACCCCGGGGAGGGAAAAGATCATGGAGTTGGAAGAGACCCCAAGGCCCATCAAGTCCAACCCCCTGCCATGCAGGAACTTGCAATCAAAGCACTCCTGACATATGTTCATCCAGCCTCTGTTGAAAAACCTCCAGAGAAGGAAACTCCACCCCACTCCGAGACAGTGCATTCCACTGTCCAGCAGCCCTGACGGTCAGGAAGTTCTTCCTAATGTTTAGGTGGAATCTCTTTTCCTTCACCTTGAATCCATTACTCCGTGTCCTAGTCTCTGAGGCAGCCAAAAACAAGCTTGCTCCTTCTTTGACATGGCATCCCTTCAAATATTTAAACATGGCTATCATGTCCCCCTTTAACCTATGCTTCTCCAGACTAAACATCATCAGCTCCCTAAGGCCCTCTTCGTAGGCATGGACTCCAGACTTTTTACCATTTTTGTTGCCCTACTCTGGACCCATTCCAGCTTGTCAATATCCTTCTTCAATTATGGTGCCCAGAACTGTACACAATATTCCAGGTAAAGTCTAACCCAGGGGACTACAACCTGCGACTCTCCAGATGTTCATGGACTACAAATCCCATCAGCCCCTGCCAGCATGGCCAATATGCCATGCTGGCAGGGGCTGATGGGATATGTAGTCCATGAACATCTGGAGAGCTGCAGGTTGCAGTCCCCTGGTCTAACGAATGCAGAATAGAGGGGTACAATTGTAGAGAGGTACAATTACATCCCTTGATCCTGACATATACCTATTGATACATCCAAAAATCGCACTGGCTTTCTTCGCTGCCACATCACACTGCTGACTCATGTTTAGTTTATGGTCTACTAAGACTCCCAGATACGAGGCAAAGAAACTCCCATACTCAAGAGGGAGGAGGCTACAAATCAACCGAGGGTTTTCCAAAGAGGCTGCAGGAGCGTAAAGATGCAGTTTTACCAATTCTACGAAGGCATACTATTTAGAGGCTATTTCCACCAAGGCAGTACAAAATGACTGGAAAACCATCTGCTGAAAAACATCTACCTGTTTCAGACAACTTCGGGCATTTCTCACAACAGGGCATTTTTTTCTTGACCTTTGCCCTCCATGATGTCATCCTAAAGCCATGCCCCCATTGGTCTTCTTGCCATCCTCACCCATGATTTTCTTGACTGCCCTCCAACAGAATGGTCACATCAAGCATAGTGTCATATCATCACTATACAACTACACAACTCTGAAGTGGATTACTCGTAGGAGTGGTCTGGGAAAGAAGAAACAGTAGCGGGGAAACACTGGCAATGCACGGAATAACAACTGGGAATATTTACAGTCAGCTCTAGAGATCCCTCGAAGATGCCCTTGCTGATCTCTGAGCACACTGCAATGCCTGACTTCCAGTAAACTACAGTGATTTGTTTCTTAAATAGCCTCTTGTAGTTTTACTACTCAGATGATCTACTGCTAAGCATGTGTTTGCATGCTAAGCAGCAAAGAAGAAAGAAGGAGAAGAAAGAAGGAAGGAAGGAAGGAAGGAAGGAAGGAGGAGAAGAAGGGGGAGGAGGAGAAGAAGAAGGAGTAGAAGGAGTAGAAGGAGGAGGAGGAGGAGGAGGAGGAGGAGAAGGAAGAGAAGGAAGAGAAGAAGGAGGAGGAAGAGGAGGAAGAGGAGGAAGAGGAGGAGGAGAAGAAGAATTTGGTTTTATAGTCCCCTTTCTCTCCTGTAAGGAACCCACAGGGGCTTACAAACGCCTCACCCTTCCTCTCCCCAAATCAGGCACCTCGTAAGGCTGAGCGAGCTCAGAGAGAACTGTGACTAGTCCAAGGTCACCCAGCAGGTTTGAAAACACACAAAGCAACTTCGTCCTGAATTCTGGTCCATCCAGCCCAATACGGACCAGCAGCCGTTCTCAGGGGCCCCTCCCAGCCCTGCTTTTCACTGAGGCCGAGTGGGGCGCACGTCAGGTGCAAAGCATTCGAGGTCCGACCTCTTGCAAGGATCCAAAACAAAGCGGCCCTATCTAGATCTGCCTGCTCCAATTGCTCCTTTTTACAAACCACGCCGACTCCGTTTGGCATCGGATCCAAGCCAGTCCATGGTCTCCCCCCGCCCCCCCCCCCCAGCTTCCAGTACAATTGCCACTGCTGATGTTTTGATTTATTTCTGGCCATATGGGCGCGCAACTTTTTTTTATCGGGGCGATTATGCAGGGGAGAGGGGAGGAGGACTCTCCGTGTGTGTTCCCTCTAGTTAATGTTTCCTGTGCGGTTCAGGCCATTCTGCCTACAGGTATGTTTATTTCACTACTCTAGCAAAACCGGCAGACTTTTTAATGGAACTGTTGATATTTTTCCTGGCTGAACTTCCTGGAGAAGGAGAAAGTGAGCAGCGGCGGACGGCCGACTCCCCTCCTGAACTGCAGCCTGGAACTACAATTCTCCCCCGTGGAATCAGAGGTTTCCACTGCATTAGGCAAATTTCTTCCTTTGAAAAAAAAAAAGAACGTATAAATGAAGTTGGGGGGGGGGAATTGACAGTGCAGGAGGAGCAGCGGCTGTGCCGAAGAACATCTGTTTGGGATGCGGATGGTGCCAAATTCAATCCCAGGGATCTCCAATTAAAAGGGCCAGGCCCAAGACCCTGGAAAGTGGCTGCCAGCCAGTGTAGACAATACCGACTCTGGTGAGTCAGTGGTCCAATTCGGGATAGGGGAATTTCATGCATGTTCGTGTGACGGTGTCGCCAAGAGGGACTCATGCCCGCAAAGAGAAGCATGCTCCATTTCAGCTCTTCACTGTGACATCTGGACTTCCAAGAAAGGATGTTTGGCACCGGGTAGGAAGAAACCACTAAGAAGAAGAGTTTGGATTTATATCCCCCTTTTCTCTCCTGCAAGGAGACTCAAAGGGACTTACAAACTCCTTTGTGGCGTAGGAGGTTAAGAGC
The DNA here is from genome assembly GCF_021028975.2 of Sphaerodactylus townsendi. Classification (NCBI taxonomy): domain Eukaryota; kingdom Metazoa; phylum Chordata; class Lepidosauria; order Squamata; family Sphaerodactylidae; genus Sphaerodactylus; species Sphaerodactylus townsendi. The sequence goes on along the minus strand of NC_059435.1, from coordinate 75,366,618 downwards.
TCGTGTATCTAATCTGGAGGAACTGGGTTTGATTCCCAGCTCTGCCGCCTGAGCTGTGGAGGCTTATCTGGGGAATTCAGATTAGCCTGTACACTCAGATTAGCCTGGGCACTCCCACACACGCCAGCTGGGTGACCTTGGGCTAGTCACAGCTTCTTGGAGCTCTCTCAGCCCCACCTACCTCACAGGGTGTTTGTTGTGAGGGGGGAAGGGCAAGGAGATTGTCAGCCCCTTTGAGTCTCCTGCAGGAGAGAAAGGGGGGATATAAATCCAAACTACTCCTCCTCCTCCTCCTCCCTCCCCACCTGTGAAGTGGGTGGGGCTGAGAGAGCCCCGAAGAACTGTGACTAGCCCAAGGTCCCCCAACTGGCATGTGCTGGAGCCGAGTTCACCAGATAAGCCTCCACAGCTCAAGTGGCAGAGCGGGGAATCAAACCACAATTTAAATGTGGAATTCGCTCACAGAGGATGTCGTGGAGCTCCATCGAAGATCCTGGATAGCTGCTGCCAGTCCAAGCAGACAACGCTGACCTCACCAGAGGAGTGTTTAAGTCGGTGTTCACATGAACTGATACCCAATCGGATCCCCTGGTCTATCTGAATATAAATCAGAGATTTGGCCACTGAGCCACAGCTCCTTGCAAGGTGAGTGGAGGTGGTTTGCCGCTGCCTTCCTCTGCACTACAATCCAGATCTTCCTTGGTGGCTTCACATCCAACTACTAGTCATGGCCAATGCTGTTTAGTGTCATCATAGAACCGTGGTGGCGAACCTTTGGCACTCCAGATGTTATGGACTACAGTTCCCATCAGCCCCTGCCAGCATGGCCATGCTGGCAGGCCTGATAGCAATCCCCATAACTTATGGCGATATAAGGTTATACCCTCACTGTCATAGAATCATAAAGTTGGAAGAGACCTCAAGGGCTATCAAGTCCAACCCCCTGCAACACAGGAACACACAGTCAAAGCACTCCTGACAGATGGCCATCCAGCCTCTGTTTAAAAACCTACACTACACTCCAAGGCAGTGAATTCCACTGTCGAACAGCCCTTAGGAAGTTTTTCCTGATGTTTAGGTGGAATCTCTTTTCCTGCACCTTGAACCCATGACTCCTGGTCCTGGTCTCTGGAGCAACAGAAAACGAGCTTGCTCCCTCACCAACATGACATCCCTTCAGACATCTAAACATGGCTATCATGTCACCTCTTAACCTCCTCTTCACCGAACTAAACATCCCCAGCTCCCTCAGTCTCTCCTCGTAGGACATGGACTCCAAACCTTTGACCATTTTGGCCGCCCTCCTCTGGACCCGTTCCAGCTTGTCAATATCCTTCTTGCGTTGCGGTGCCCAGAACTGTACACAATATTCCAGGTGAGGTCTAACCAATGAAGACAACTACATCCCTCGATCTAGACCACAGGTGTCAAACTCGTGGCCCTCCAGATGTTATGGACTACAGTTCCAATCATCCCCTGCCAGCATGATGCAGGGGATGATGACAGGGGATGATGGGAACTGTAGTCCACAACATCTGGAGGGCCACGAGTTTGACACCTATGATCTAGCCCCGTGGTGGCGAACCTTTGGCACTCCAGATGTTATGGACTACAATTCCCATCAGCCTCTGCCAATTGGCCATGATGGCAGGGGATGATGTGAATTGTAGTCCATAACATCTGGAGTGCCAAAGGTTAGCCACCACTGATCTAGACCCTATACACGTCGACAGACCCTTATCAATCAGAGCCAGAAGCAGCTCCCAGCCAGTTTAGCAGTTTAATGTAATCAAGTGTAGGAGGGTGTAACTGAGCCGAGTCCAAAGTCCAAAGCAAGATCAAAACCAGGCCCAGGCAAGAGAAGCGCAAACAGTGGCTTTCAGGTCCGGGTATGACACTGCTGCCACAGCTGGACCTCCAACCCCCAAAGTAAAGCAAACATCCCACACACCCCCATGCAATAACCTCATGCAGCTGTGGTACTTCTGTCTGGCTCCTGCAGAGACTTCCTGCCGAGCCCAGCTGAGCCCAGAAGTGCTAGCCTGGCTGCTTCCTGCAAACTGGCCTGCAGCTCCTTCCAGTGTTGCTCCTGGGGCTCTGAAGACACAGTGGGCAGGTCAGGAGGCTGGGGAATCTCAACGCTGGGCCCTGGCTGTGGTTCCCAGCCTGCACACTCTCTCTGGCCCTCTGGTGAGCTCATGTGATCTCCCAAAAGCACCTGGTGGGCCACTGTGAGTAGCAGAGAGCTGGACTAGATGGACTCTGCTCTGATTCAGCAGGCAAGTTCTTACGTTCTTATGGTTCTGCAGGGACCACTGTAAGCTCAGACTCTGAGTCTGTTGGCATTACCTGGGACTCTGGGGCCAAAACTGTACCCTCTCCCTTGTCTCAGTCCTGCTCCAAAAAGTCCCCAGATGTGGTAGGCTACACCATAACACTTTGGTTCTAATGAATTCAGACTAACCTGGACTATTGGCTGTAAGCAGTGGTGGGATCCAAAAATTTTAGTAACAGGTTCCCATGGTGGTGGGATTCAAACTGTGGTGTAGCGCCAACGGGGCTGGGTGGGGCACGACGGGGGCGGGGCAAGGCATTCCAGGGCGAGGCTGTGGCAAGGACGCAGCCGCTGCGCCGGTCCTTGGGAGGGAAACGAATGCATGCAGGCGCAGGCTGCCACGCACGCCGGTGCACCGCCTGCTAGACTGCTTCAAGTTCTGCACGCTACTGCTGAGAGAAGGGGCGTAACTAAGGCAAAAATCACACGGCAAAATCACCAATTAGTAACCCCCTCTCGGCACACACAAATAACTAGCAACCTACTCTCGGGAACCTGTGAGAACCTGCTGGATCCCACCTCTGGTTGTAAGGCAGTGACGTGTTTACAAGAACAACTGGCTACTAGGAAACACCTGCAAACCCTTCCAACTCACCATACACAGCCCAGCAAGCCAGACTGGCAACATGGCTCAGAGGCTACAGTAAACTGCTCGGGCCAACTTACAGGGCCAGAAGGTAGCCGATCATGAACAACACCATGTTATCTAATGCAAGCTCAGAGAGTGGAATGCGACGTTCTAACCTCTGGCCCATTCCATGCCGTCTCCAGATGTTTCAGTTCAGCCCACTCCATTTATAAGGATCCGGGAAAGGAGTTATTCATCACTACAAGGCTCTCTATAAAGCAGTGCCAGATATAAAGATATCCCTAGTGTAATACCCCAGAACACCTGCTGGAGGCAGTGACAAGGTCCAGACATTTTTTATTTATTATTAATTTTATATACCGCCCTCCCCCTGAGGGCTCAGGGCGGTTCACAACAAGGTTCAAACATACATTAAAACATGATTTAAGTATTAATTACATAAAAACAGAACCCATTTAAAAATGTGGATGGCGTCTGGCTACCCCCTCCCCCCCATGTGCCCACGGGAGGCCAGATGACATGGCAGACCCGTGGTGGCGAACCTTTGGCACTCCAGATGTTATGGACTACAATTCCCATCAGCCCCTTCCAGCATGGTAGACGTATTTTTAACAAGGCTGGCCAAACGCCTGGCGGAACAGGTCCGTCTTGCAGGCCCTGCGGAAACTCTGTAAGTCCCGCAGGGCCCTGATCTCCCTAGGGCCGTGGTGGCGAACCTTTGGCACTCTAGATGTTATGGACTACAATTCCCATCAGCCCCTGCCAGCATGGCCATGTTTGGTACCGGGTAGGAAGAAACCACTAAGAAGAAGAGTTCATGTATCACCAATTGTTCACCAATTGGCCATGCTGGCAGGGGCTGATGGAAATTGTAGTCCATAACATCTGAAGTGCCAAAGGTTCGCCACCACGGCCCTAGGGAGCCTGTTCCACCAGGTAGGGGCCAGGGCTGAAAAGGCCCTGCCCCTCGTCGAGGCCAGCCTGATCATTTTGGGGCCAGGGATCACGAGTAGGTCCTCCTCCGAGGAGCGGAGGGGCCTACCGGGGCAATATGGGGAGGCATCCTCTCCATCTCAAGACAGAGCTGGAAAAAAAGCAGCTAGAAAGAGAAGCGGAGGAGTTTAGCAGGGTTGCCAACCTGAGGTTGGGAAATGCCCGAAGATTTAGGAGGCGGAGCTTGGGAAGGATGCGATGCCACAGCGTCCGCCCTCCAAAGGGGCCCCCTCTTCTGGGGAAAACGACTTCTCCAACTTGGAGACCAGTTGCGATTCCAGGAATATTTCAGGCAACACCTTGAGGTCGGCAACCCTGGTGTTTGGGGACTGTTCGTTGGCAAGAGAACAGATTATTAAATCAATAGCACAGCCCGGCAGAAGATTCTGTCGGACAGAAGAAGTCCAAATCGCTCAATGAAACCCATGGGAGATCCAAGACAGGCAGGCGGAGGTCCATCTCGCCACATTCAGCTGACAGAATTCACCCCCTTTTCCCTGAAGTCACAGGCAGCTCCAAGCCACAGCTGTTCAGTGGAACCTGCAGTTTCAGAGGCAGTATACCTTTACCGTGTAGATGATGGAGAACAAGGGGGGGTGCGCTGCCTTTGCACGCTGCTTGCACACTTCTGGAGGGAAACGGAAAGATGCACTAGAAGAGGGCCAGATTCAACAGGACTCTTGTTCCCAACATTACATGGGCACCCACTGAAAAAGCTGAGGGCTGCCTCAAGCAAAAGAAAGGAAAAGCAAAAACTAGTAGTGCGGGAGGGACTTTATTGTCTATACAACCCTACATATTTCACATCAGTTTCATTGGGGGGGGGGAGAGATCTTCAAAGGCTGAATATAATATTCTCTTTCCCATTTATACAAAGGGAATCCATGGTATTCTTTCCCTTCTGAACAAACCCAGTATTCTCGTTCCCTCCTGTACGAAGGGAATCTAGAGTATAGTACAGTGGTGACGAACCTATGGCACGGGTGCCAGAGGTGGCACTCAGAGCCCTCTCTGTGGGCATGCGCAAACAGAGTCCCCACCCCACCCCCACACACATATCTAGGCTGGCCTGGGCCATCGGGCTCGATTATTAGCATTAAACCTAAGACCTAGTTTTGGGGAAGCAGTGTAGGTAACCCTGTTAAGTGCTGTTAAACCTCACTGATTTTCATGCGAAGAACTAAAGCGCGATCCTTTACCTGGGAGTAAGCTTGGTTGCTGGCAATGGGGCTTGCTTCTGAGTAAATGCACGCCTTGGAGCCAACCGCTTTTTCTAAACTAAAACCTCAGTATTCAGGTTAAATTGCCGTGTTGGCACTTTGCGATAAATAAGTGGGTTTTTGGGTTGCAATTTGGGCACTCGGTCTCGAAAAGGTTCGCCACCACTGGTATAGTATAGCATCCTTTCCCTTCCTTGTGCTTATAGAAGGGAAAAGAGAACTATATACAGCCTTAAAAGCTACACTCTATTCTATTGTGGAAGCATACAATTTTCTTGACCACTCCACTTCTACTGATCATGCTAACATCTTTTTTTTTCCAGAGAAAGAGACAGACCCAAGATCACCCCCTTCCGCTTCACGGCAGGGCGGGGATCGGAACCCGGCCTTCTAGTCAACCCTAACCACTACGCCACACTTTCAATTAGCCATCTGCTGCCAGGAACCTGCCCGGAGCACCAGCCGATGCCTTCATCTGGGGAGCAATTCCCAGACTGCGCCCGAGGGCTTTCCTCTCAAAGAAGAAGATCAAACTCCTTCAAGAACTGAGCCGACATCAAAGCGCGTGTGCCCGAGATCCATATTTTTCAAATCAAAGGAAACCCAACACCTCCCTTTTTTCCCCCAGTTTGCCAATTGCAAGCGTCCCGTTTGCTCCAGAATTAAAACAGCCGATCGAAAAGTTCATGAACCGCTGCGGTGAAGGCCCGTTTTGCATATGCGCTGGTGCAGGCGGTTGCCAAAGCTAAAGCCAGAGGGAGTAACCCGGCCTTCAAAAATGCTTCCCCTTCCCCAAGCCGATGTTTTTAAAAATAAAGAAAACTTAAAACCGTGTCGTTCCCCACCCTCGACTCTTGCTGGAAACCAATGATTTAATATCGGAAACAGAAGCCCAGAACCACACGCAAGACATGAAGCTATTTCAGCTCTCTCAGAGCTGCATTTGCAAGGGCCGTAAAGAGGGATTCTCTGCGTCTCTCCCCTCTCATCCCGGAGAAACCGCCCCCCTTTGCCAGCCTCTTCTGGAATCAGGGTTTTTCTCCGGTTCCCTTATTCTTTTCGCCTTGCACAGCTACAAACTGAGAAATGCAGACTGGCTGGAAAGCAGATTTAAAGCCGGATCAAGCGTGTGTCTCCGCTTCACGCGTCAAAATATATTCTGGACTCGTCATCCGTCAGTGTCCCATCTAATCTATCTATCTATCGATCAATCGATCGATCTATACTTTAGACTTTTATACCGCCATATCCCCGAAGGCTCCGGGCGGTGCACAACATACAATAAAGATACAGTCATAAAAACAATCATAAATTAGTTAAAACCTATAAAAGCAGCGGGAGACTAACTATAATACTAATAATTATAAGTGAGTGGCGCCCGGTGACCCAAAGGGAGGAACGGAGAGTCCCACTGGATAATACAAGGCCCAGATGTAAGAGCCAAGAAAAGGGGGGGCACCATCAGTGGCCGGTCCCTCCAAAGGCCCGGCGGAACAGCTCTGTCTTACAGGCCCTGCGGAATTCACCGAGATCCCGCAGGGCCCGGACAGCTGGAGGAAGAGGGTTCCACCAGGCCGGGGCCAGAGCCGTAAAGGCCCTGGCCCGTGTGGAGGCCAGCCGCGTCATCGAGGGGCCAGGGACCACCAGTAAATTGGCCTCCACTGAACGAAGATACCCTGCTAAGATCTTAGGGAAACCAGCTGCTAGGGGGGGAAACCCCAGAATTACAACTGACTTCCTTACTACCAAGATTACTTTCCCTGGATTAAACGGCAGTTTCAGAGGGGGTGACTCTACGGTTTTATATTCCATCAATGCCCCTCCCACCCCCGCCCCACCTGCCTCAAGTGCCGCCCCCAAAACTCGCCAGAAATTTACCAACCCACAAATTGGCAACCCAAAAATATATCATAGATTGTAGGGTAGTCAACCTCCAAGTTGTGGCCAGGATTTCAACTGGTCTCCAGACAAGAGGTCAGTTTCTCTGGGGAAAATGGCTACCTGGGAAGGCATAATACCTTGCTAAGATCTCTCTCTTCCCAAACTCCACCCGTCTCCCACAGACCTTTTATTTTGGGAGGGGGAAAGTAAATATCTAAGTGCACAACTTCTAAGGAACGCAATTGGTTAGAAGGGGATCATCCCTTGTCAATGACTTTGAGGGCTTTGCCGATTCCACAACCATCAGCTGGCTGACATATGAATTTACTGCCAGCAGGGGGAGCCCTAGCCCAGCATGGCAACAACATCAGCTCCGGTGCATACTGGAAGTGATGTCATCGCCACACAGGACCACTGACATTTGGGCAAAAACTTTTAGGCAAAACATGGCTTCTGTCAAAAGGTTTTGGCCCAGAGTGTCCCAAGGCTCAAATAAGGTGATGACATCACTTCCTGTGTGGCACTGAGATGCTGGTATAGGCCTGTCCTGCTGGTGGTAACTCCTTCCACTAGCTCTTGATTGCCAATCTGAAGGGGTGGGCCTAGGAGAGGGGATTCACTTGCCCCCAAGTGGCAAGATGGCAGCCCTGATTCTGATACAGCGTGGTAGGGGCAGCTTAAAAATGGCGGCCGCTGAATATTAAGTCAGTCACAAAATAGGTGTTGCAGCAGTGGTGGGATCCAAAAAAATTAGTAACAGGTTCCCATGGTGGTGGGATTCAAACTGTGGCGTAGCGCCAATTGGGCGGGGCGGGGCACGACGGGGGTGTGGCCGGGCATTCCAGGGGTGGGGCATTCCTGGGCAGGGCTGTGGCAAGGACGCAGCCGCTGTGCCGGTCCTTGGGCGGGAAACGAATGCACGCAGGCGCAGGCTGCCACGCACACCGGTGCACCTCCTGCTAGACTGCTTCAAGTTCTGCGCGCTGCTGCTGAGAGGAGGGGCGTCACTAAGGCAAAAACCACGTGGCAAAATCACCCATTAGTAACCCCCTCTCAGCACACACAAATAATTAGTAACGTACTCTCGGGAACCTGTGAGAACCTGCTGGATCCCAGCTCTGTGTTGCAGCTTACCTGCAGTCACACAGCGAAGATGCTTACGCTGTTGCCAAACCAATCAGAAATCTTGCTGGGCAAAAGCCCCAAGTGGCCCTACACACTTTCTAAAAACCCTCGGTGGGCACCTGGAGGGGTGGCAGCGGGCCCCGTATTGAGGACCTTACTTTTTGTTCCGAAAGTTTTGGCCTACAGAGTCAGGCAAATAAAGGACTGAGCATTAGGCAGGAAACAAAACGGGGGAGGCACAGAACGTTCCAGCAGAGACAAGAATCTACTCTTGGCTCCAGCTACACGCCTCCCACTCTCCCATACCTGGACTCCTGCTGTAAAAATTTCTTCTTTATTTCTAGGCCCTCGCACTAATTCAATTACCTGTCCCCAGAAAGTCTACCAGGAACCTTACAGTAACAGATAAAGCACACACCTTTTCAATTATTAAACCCCAAAGGCTTCCTGTAAGGGGGGACAAAGGACTTCCCCCCTCCGCCATTCCATTGCCATGAGCGACTTCCCGCAAAAAAAGGAATTAATAATTGACCTTCCCTCCCCACCTCTCTGCCTAGGCCACAAAATTAGCCCTTCGAGGCAACTGTGCTCCAGACTCCGCTGGTCCCAATCTAGTTATAATTTAACCCCGTGGTGGCTGAGACCTTTGGCATATCTCCAGATGTTATAGGATCATAATTTTCTATCAGCCCCTGCCAGCTCCGGCTTCCGGCCATGCTGGCAGGGGCTGATGGGAATTGTAGTCCATAACATCTGGAGTGCCAAAGGTTCGCCACCACTGTCATAACCAATTCCCAGCCCCTGTAAGCTCCATTCACTAGGACATTGTGGAATATCCAGACATTTCAGGAGACGGCGGTCAGCTATGGAACGTTCACCAGCAGCATCCCCAGCCGAGTTCCCTGTGCACGGAGCTCACAGACTATCAGATATGCCAAAAGAAGATGCCAAAAAATGGCATAAATCTGAAGAACCAGGTTCAGTCTTCAGTGGTCTTGTGCATGTGTGTATGTCTAAAAAGTGTTTTAGTTCACCAACTCTGAGGACGATCTGCTGCAGCTCACTCAGGCCACTTCACTGTATGACTAGATCGGCTACTTATTCCCTGATAATTTGACTGTACAATACACACTTTAACCAAACTCACCTGAGATTTAGGCCCCTTCCGTACACGCAAAATAATGTGTTTTCAAACCACTTTCACAACTGTTTGCAAGTGGATTTTGCTATTCCGCACAGCTTCAAAAAGCACTGAAAGCAGTTTGAAAGTGCATTATTCTGCATGTGCGGAATGAGCATTAGACAGTGTATTATAGTAGCTGAATGACTTGAATTGTGAACTAGGAAGATATGATTTATTTATTATATTATTATTTATGTTTTTTCCCCAATTAAAAACAGAACAAAACCCAACCCAACCAAATTTATAAAATAAGTTACAATAAAGTTCAAACAACAGGGAATTTACAGATTTACCTGAATAATTAGTTGAAGATACAAAGAGTCATTGGGTCTTAAGTAACATTGCACAGTAACGTAAGTACTTTGGTGGCTATTTATTCCTAGCAGATATGGAGGCACCAAAGAATTCCTAGCTATAAGGAGGCACCAAAAAATGAAGGAGCGTTTGAAAGATCAGCTTGGCACTCAATAGCTTTAAGTCTTTGTGTTATAATTTGCTGGGTTTGATCCTGTCCTAACTGAAACAATGCTAAAAGGGAGAATCCAAGGCTATTTAATTTGCTTTCTATTACTTTACAAAGAGTACTTTAATCTAAAAATGTCTCTCAGTATCAGTGGGAGCAGACCCTTTGGGCAATGGCGTAACTAGGGTGGGACGAGGGAGGGAAAAAGGCCTGGGCATTGCTTGAGGGTGGCATCATGCAGTCCAGAGCCCCCCATCCTCCAGATAGATCCATAATCTGGTGGCTCATGAAGAGCAGAGAGCAGGTGAGGAGCGCAGTACAAGAAAGGGTGTGGAGACCGGAAAGAAAGCCTAGTCCTAGGATGGGGGCAGAGTGCTGGCTAGCGTACTTGCGGGTAGTTCTGGGCCTAAGGTCATTCTCCTGGCCCTTGGGTGGCTCTAGCTTGGGCCCCTCTGCCACCCCATTTCTCAGTTGTGGAGGGTTTGCACAACCATGGCTAATAGGCTCAGCCTGGCCTCCCTGCAGAGGCTAGTAGAATTCTCACAAATGTAAACATAGAAGAAACTATAAATAGAACTGCTACTGATAATAATGACTGGACAGGATTTATCAATTTACACAAGAAAAGAATTCGTACATATCAACATGCCACGTTTCTTAGTGAGTATATTAAGGCTAACAGAATCCCACGTGGTCTTAGAGTTCAAAAAGGTCCAACATTATTCACTCATCTTGACAAATTTAAAACACGTTGGATGACGATACTGAACAAATGTTCTTTTGATTTAATGATACTGATAGTAGAAACAGCGTTAGAGGAAGAAAAGTTATTTTGACTGACATACACAAATTGGAAACCTCCCTAAAAGATAACGCTCCTATACAGAAAAGCTTTGATGAACGCTTTAAAGAGATACAGAAAGACTTGGATAATTACAAGGACAAAATAGTGGAATTTAAAAGTAAAAAATTCAATAGAGACCTTATAGATTATAATAATAAACAAGTTTACAAATGGCATTCTGATACTCCCCGGTCAGCCAAACGTGTTAGATGGAAGAATGGCTGGAGTTCCTCCGGGAGTGATTACACTGACCGGGAGGATTCCCGCCTGTCCTCAGGAGATGAAGTCAGTTTAGGATCTAATAGACTCTCACCAGAAAGACGTAGTCCTAGAGGACACTTTGAGAGACGTGTTAGATGGAAGGATGGCTGGAGTTCCTCCGGGAGTGATCACACTGACCAGGAGGATTCCCGCCTGTCCTCAGGAGATGAAGTCATTTTAGGATCTAATAGACTCTCAACAGAAAGACGTAGTCCTAGAGGACACTTTGAGAGACGTATCCTAAGACCAAAACGCCCTACTACTTTGTTTCAGCCAATACGGCTAGATAAGAGGAAAACCTAGTGGTTAATTTTTCCTCCCATGTAGTTTCCTTGATAACACAATTCAGGAAACATGGATATACAAAAATGATATGAGATTTCTGGTTCTTAAAAAATACAAACAAGTTTAATTTGTTGATTTAAACATAATTATTTTACAGGAAGAAAATAAATTTAGTTTCATATTTTAAAGCCACAGATTTGGCCTAAATAAAGATTTTGATTTTTCCTGCCATCTTAACTGAATGTAAGCAGAGCACTTTACACCTGTGATTGATTAAGAAAGAACATATAATTACTGCCACTAGGCAGCTGCACACAGATAACACATATATTTATTTATACTTTGGGCTTCTAGACCGCCCCATCCCCGAGGGGCTCTGGGCGGTGTACAGCAGATAATAAATAATAAATAGATAGCTAAAGGCTGAGGTCTAAGACATCTTGTCTAATGTAAGTTCATAGAGCAAAGCAAATGTATATATATATATATATATTGTTGATGTTATGTAATATGTAATTAAGAATAATGTTGTATGATATGTTACTTTTAGATTACAGCCGGTTGGCTCAATTAATTCATAAAAAATTGTACCTTCCTGAAGAAGATGGATGATTGAAAACGCAAATACGCGATTGCGTTTGAATTGTATGGTTCATATCATCATTTATCAAGGCTTGCATTACTACAGTGGAGCAGCATGTAAATAGTGACGCTTGGATTTTACAACAGCTGAGCAGCATCCAAACTCTTTGGCAAGAATTTACCAGCACCACATTCTGTTATGGACTTTTGTGGTTTGCATTCTGCTGTTTTTGATAAATAACACTGAATAAGGAATCCAGCTTCTTATGAACTATACCTCTTTATACTTAAGAAATTGTGATGCAATTACTAATAGTTTAAGAACTTATGTAAACAAGACACTTTTGAGTTGTTTGAAATGATAATAGATTATTCATTTGATTATAATTGTTGGTGTTTTCATTACTAGCCAGCCGGTGTGCTGCGCATTTTCTTGGGTTTGGTAGTTTCACGCCGCACACCTCTTTGTGTTCATTTCTGGGCACCGTAATTCAAGAAGGAGATTGACAAGATGGAACGGGTCCAGAGGAGGGCAACCAAAATGGTCAAAGGTCTGGAGTCCATGCCCTACGAAGAGAGGCTTAGGGAGCTGGGGATGTTTAGTTTGGTGAAGAGAAGGTTAAGAGGTGACATGATAGCCATGTTTAGATGTTTGAAGGGATGTCATGTTGGTGAGGGAGCAAGCTTGTTTTCTGCTGCTCCAGAGACCAGGACCAGGAGTCATGGGTTCAAGGTGAAGGAAAAGAGATTCCACTTAAACATCAGGAAAAACCTCCTGACAATAAGGGCTGTTGGACAGTGGAATTCACTGCCTCGGAGTGTGGTGGAATCTCCTTCTTGGGAGGTTTTTAAAGAGAGGCTGAATGGCCATCTGTCAGGAGTGCTTTGATTGTGTGTTCCTGCATTGGAGGGGGTTGGACTTGATGGCCCTTGGGGTCTCTTCCAGCTCTATGATTCTATGCCCTGCTGAGATCTTTCCCATCCCCTGAACCTGCAATCCCAAACCTCTAGAAATTTCCACATCCAAGCTAAAACAACGGCATGCCCACCAGAACTCGGAAATTAGGTCTATCCGTTTGTCTCCCCCCTCCTCTCAGAAGCACCACCCCGGGAATCAAGCACTAGCCAACACCCTGCACGAGGCCACCTGACGTCTTTCGCTTCCTGGGTAGCCGAAACAGCCGGGCAGCCAGACAGAGGCATAGCTCCAGGCTGAGGCCATCTCATTAGCAGACTGCCATGAAAGATCCGACGGCTGCACCCCTTGCAGATTGGCCACAACGTCGGGAAAGGCCGAAAATTCCTTCGCTCAAAATAAAGAAAGCCGCCTGCGCTGGGGAGATTAGCCCCAGCTGTCTCAAGTCCCCTGTTGGACCACGGAATGGGACAGTCCTTTGCCCAGGGACATCTGTTCGAGGAGGCTGCCTGCCGGGGCTCAACGCACCCGGGAGCGAGGCAAACGGCCGCAGCCAGACTATTGTCGAAGGCTTTCACGGCCGGAATCACTGGGGGGCTGTGTGGTTTCCGGGCTGTATGGCCGAGTTCTAGCAGCATTCTCTTCTGACGTTTCGCCTGCAGATCCTCTGAAGATGCCAGCCACAGATGCAGGCGAAACATCAGGAGAGAATGCTGCCAGAACACGGCCACGCAGCCCGGAAACCACACAGCACCCCAGCCAGACTGTCAGAGCAATTCGGAAGCCACCCAAGGGATGGGAGAACGTTTGCAAGGTGGTGCAGGATGTGTTCGTGCAGGGGCTGCGGAGTCCATTCTTGTGTCAGCCGGCCATCGGGACCGTTGCCAACCCCCAGGCAGCAGCTGGAGATCTTCTGCTACTGTAGTTAATCTCAAGATGTCCAAGATCAGGTCTCCTGGAGAAAACAGCTGCTTTGGAGCATGGCCTCTATGCCGTTATAATAATAGAGCAGTGGTGGCGAATCTATGGCACGGGTGCCAGAGGTGGCGCTCAGAGCCATCTCTGTGGGCACGCACGCACAGAGTTTGTCATGTGGGGGGGGGAATCGCCGCCCCACACACACATCTAGGCTGGCCAGGGCCGCTGGACTTGATGTGCTTGCACCTCTGCGAGCAGGGACGCTGGTGGGCCTGGTGCCTGTGCTCCAGGTGGCTGCTGCCGGGGGGTGGGGTGGGGCAGAGGCGGCAGAGATGCTAGAGAGGCGCAGAGCGGCCCATGTGGGACTTGCTGGAGGCTACAGCAGGCTGGCCCCTGCTCGAGGGGGTTATTCAGGTTAAATTGCCGCGTCGGCCCTTGGCGATAAATAAGTGGGGTTTGGGTTGCAATTTGGGCACTCGGTCTCGAAAAGGTTCGCCATCACTGTCATAGGAGGAGGAGGAGGAATTTATAGCCCACCTTTCTCTCCTGTAAGGAGACGCGAGGTGGGGATTGGGGGATGGAGTCTGGGGAAGAAGAAGAAGAAGAAGAGTTTGGATTTATGTCCCCCCTTTCTCTCCTGCAGGAGACTCAAAGGGGCTGACACTCTCCTTGCCCTTCCCCCCTCACAACAAACACCCTGCGAGGTGGGTGGGGCTGAGAGAGCTCCGAGAAGCTGTGACTAGCCCAAGGTCACCCAGCTGGCGTTTGTGGGAGTGCCCAGGCTAATCTGAATTCCCCAGATAAGCCTCCACAGCTCAGGCGGCAGAGAGGGGAATCAAACCCGGTTCCTCCAGATTAGATACACGAGCTCTGAGCCTCCTACGCCACTGCTGCTCCCTTGGTGACAGAACCCTTGGTGGCGTCTGGGACCACGGATTCGACCCTGCAAAGAATCCTTTTTCTCCAGAGGAGTAAGGAGACAAGCTGTCATTCCGGGGGATTCCCAGCCCCACCAGGAAATCGGGATTCCCTAAACTAGACCACAGCTGGGCTGACCCGCCACAGACAGCACCTGTAGTCTGAAGGAGTAGAGCCTAAACATAAATTAATTTGGGTGGTGAAAATCGGCCCTTTGATGAACGCGTCATTCTCACTGCCCTGGTCCGGTTTTGGATCAAGGGACAGCTGCGGAAACGATCACATGGCGGGCCGGAATTCTCTTCCTCTTCAGTTGGAGGCTGGGGGGGGGGGGGCATTTTTCTTCCGCAGGCCTTTGAAATGGCTGAGAGCTCCCCAAGACTGCTCTAGGTGCAAAGACTCAGCCGGCACAGCTTGCGCAACCAGACAGGCTCAGTCAAAACACTCGCAAAGCTTGCCGTTAAGACTCACCGGAAAGCCGTGCGGAGCAGATGGCGACAGCTGCCGCCACCGGGGAGTGGGCGAGGCGTGGAGAGGTGGATGGCAGCAGGTGTCACCTGAATCCTGGATGTATGGTCTGTGCAAACAGTAGTGTAGTTTGCTCTCTGCACTGGGCCAATGCAGACAAGGAGAGAAAAAGAAGAAGAGTTTGGATTTATATCCCACTTTTCTCAACCATAAGGAGTCTCAAATAACTCCTTTCCCTTCCTCTCCCCACAACAGACACCTTGTGAGGCAGGTGGGGCTGAGAGAGTTCTGAGAGAACTGTGGCTGGCCCAAGGTCACCCAGCAGGTGTCGTGTGGAGGAGCAGAGAAACAAATCCCGTTCACCAGATAAATATCCACCACTCATGTGGAGGAGTGGGGAATCAAGCCCAGGTATCCAGATTAGAGCCCACTGCTCTTAACCACTATGCCACCCTGGATAGAGTTGCCAACCTCCAGGAAGGGCCTAGAGACCTCCCAGAATTACTAAAGAATTCCAGGTGAGTCTCCTTGGGAAAAAAATGACTGCGTTGGATGAGTGGCTATAGGGCAAGAACAGTGAAGGAATCTTGCAAGGGGCCCTGACCTTTGTGGCGAGAACAAAACCAATGCTCCAGAGCATATGCAGAATGATAATATGCAGCTGCCTCTTTTGTTTGTGAGCTCCCACCCACCCAAGTCAGACCCTTGGCCTAAATACAGGCCTTGACACTCTGCCTGCTGGAACATCTTTGGGGTCTCAGGAACTGGGTCTTCCAAATCACCTGACTCTTCCAACGGGAGGTGCCCTGGATCAAACCCAGAACCTTGTGTGTACGACACAGATGTTCTCCTACTCAGACAAAGTCCTACACTGCCTGAAATTTGTGCAAGCCCCCGCCCGTGGTTTGGGCTTCACAGACAGCAGAATCAGACACCAAAATAGGTTGCATCACATCGGAAGTCTGTGAAGGAAGACAATTTGGGTGGAGCTGCTCACCTTTAGCAGACCCCACAAGTAAAAGGACTGGCACAGCAAGAGGAAAAACGGTTTGAGCCCTGCCCACAGAGGCGTATCTGCCAGAGGGACATGGGGGGTCAATTGACTCCAGGCGCTACCATTACGTCACAGGGCGGATGCAAAATTGCACCACCCATGTGACCTAAAGGAGCAGCTGGGCCAGGCACCTGCCGCCCCCAGCTGAGGGGTATCCCTCGGCAGGCTCCCCGCAGCAGGCTCTGGGCCGGGCTGAGGTAAGTGGGGCACAGGAAGAAGAAGAGTTTTGGATTTATATCCCCCCTTTCTCTCCTGCAGGAGACTCAAAGGAGCTTACAATCTCCTTGCCCCTCCCCCCTCACAACAAACACCCTGTGAGGTAGGTGGGGCTGAGAGAGCTCCGAGAAGCTGGGACTAGCCCAAGGTCACCCAGCTGGCTAATCTGAATTCCCCAGAGAAGCCTCCACAGCTCAGGCGGCAGAGCTGGGAAATCAAACCCGGTTCCTCCAGATTAGATAGACGAGCTCTTAACCTCCTACGCCACTGCTGCTCTCGGGGGGAGCAGGGGGGAGGCACAGGGGGAGGGGTCAGGGGAGCAGGTGTTGTCCCCGGATGCCATTTTCTTTTGGAACGCCTCTGCCTGCCCACCCTGTTACTAGCCATCTGTTCAAAAAGGAGCTGATCCACATAAAGCAGTGGTGGCGAACCTTTGGCACTCCAGATGTTATGGACTACAATTCCCATCAGCCCCTGCCAGCACGGCCAATCGGTTCGCCACCACAGACATAAAGAGACAGATTTCTGAATGCTTCTTTATCAGAGGTACGTTCCATTTTGCCATCACCAAACTCATTTAGGAGGGGCGGTGGCCGAAAGGTGGCACATCCGTTTGGGCCGTCGCAGGGTGACCATCTAATTCCTCTGAAGAGCTAGTGGCAGAATGGCCATCTGCATAGTGGGAAATTCCGGGGATTTGTGGGCGGAGCTTGGGGAGGGGAGAGACATCTCAGATCAAGGAGGATCAAGATTGGGAGCCAGAGATCGACTTCTCCTCCATCCATCTGTCCAAGCCCCTTTTAAAGCTATCCAGGTGAGTGGCCATCACCACCTCCTGTGGCAGCATCTTCCAGACACCCATCACACGTTGCGTGAAGAAGTGTTTCCTTTTTTTAGTCCTAATTCGTCCCCCCAGCATTTTCAATGGATGCCCCCTGGTTCTAGTATTGTGAGATACTATGTAGTATTGTGTCTCTAACCACGACTAACCAGAGCAGACCTTGCTTAGGTCTGATAAGACTGGGCTAGTCTGGGCCAGCCAGATCGAGGCAAATGCTCTACAGAGGTGGTTGGCATTGCCTGCCTCTCCATAATAACCCTGGACTTCCTTGGGGGTCACACCTGCAAGCTTGCCATGGGGTACAGATAGCAGAAGTGAGCCCGTTCCCCCACAATGCACCAGTCCAGCCAAGGAACAAATGAGCTCAAAATGCAGCTTGTTAGCAGCAGTGGTGTAGGAGGTTAAGAGCTCGTGTCTCTAATCTGGAGGAACCGGGTTTAATTCCCAGCTCTGCCGCCTGAGCTGTGGAATTCAGATTAGCCTGTACACTCCCACACATGCCAGCTGGGTGACCTTGGGCTAGTCACAGCTTCTCGGAGCTCTCTCAGCCCCACCCACCTCACAGGGTGCTTGTTGTGAGGGGGGAAGGGCAAGGAGATTGTCAGCCCCTTTGAGTCTCCTGCAGGAGAGAAAGGGGGGGTATAAATCTAAACTCTTTTTTCTTCTTCTTAAAACAGAAGACACTTTTTGGGAACTTCCCACTGTTGTAGCCATTTTCCAATCACCTTCTTTGCCCCGCCCTCCTTCCCTCCCACCAAGCGTACGCTCCCCTGCCCCATACTAACAACAGGGGTTTCCCTTGCGTAAGAAGTCTCCGGCATTTGTTTTTATAGAAAGCACTGCGGCTTAAGGCAAGGCATGAAACTTTCACGATGGAAGTCGGCCATAGAGCATGCCTGACACGAAACGCACAGACATGCAGTGCCGGGAACACCTCTGGCGCATGCAGAGAAAGAGGCATAGCGCCTCACAAGAGCCTCTGCACCACTCCGGCGCATTAGGCGGGTGGAAGGCACAGGCCACACATCGAGAAAGCATTAAAAGCAGTAAAACGCTTGAGAAATAAGCAGATGAAAGCATAAAACCGCACGGAGCAGCTTTAAAGAAACTCCGCGACTGAGCGGGAGGGGCCGGGCCCCCGAGCCCGGCCTGCAGAGAACGGATCCTCCCAGAGAGAAACAAAATAAATAGAAACGAACAGAAGAAGGGGAGGAGGGAGGCAAAAAAAGAAACTTTCCCATGAAAATATTTTATTTTCTTAGAGAACAGGATACACCTGCAAGACTTAACACCAGAGGGCCCTGGTCCTAATTCCTGGGTTGATGGAGCCCTCTGCTGGCAAGAGGTGGGACAGCACTCAGAAAAATCTGATTCCCCCCCCCTTCCCCCCCCCCCCCCCCAAAATCTAGGGCTTTAACAAGTGACCAGGAAGATGGGAAAAGCCAGCAGAACGCCAAGGAGTACACAGAATCACAGAGAACACAGCATGGGCCTTGGATTCCACCGTGCTCATAAGGAAGGGGAGAAATCCCTAGCTGCAAAAACCCACAGCTTAGCATGGGCTCCATTCAGGGCATCAGGTGAACAGGTCTAGCTGATGGTATTCTGCTGCCCAAGCTAAGATGTGCCCCTCTCTTCCTGGGCCCATGCCCTGGGCGTGCAGCAGACCAGCAGTAGGGCAGTTCTAATCGCTTCCTTCGCCACCGACAGCTGGCGGTCGCCCAAGCCCTTGTGGCACACCAGAGCCTCTTCCCAGAGCCTCCCCAAACATCTGCCGGGCCAAAGAACTGGCGTGGAAAACGCAAGAACTAAACCACAGTGCCCAGGAGCCAGAAGGCAGCACCGGCTTCAACATGCACACGTAATGCTTGGTTGTTCTTCTTCCCGGGTCCCACCACCACCCAAAAGCCCTCTTGAGCTAGAATAACTCCACACCCTCTCCAGAAAGGAAGTTTTGGAAACCATCACAGGCACAGATCAGACCGGCTGGAGCAAACTTCCTAACCGACGGAGTGGCCAGCGAGGTTTTTAGATGGGTGGGAGGGAGCGCTTTCCCAGACACGAAGAGTCTTACGAAATACAGGAAAAGGGGAGGGGGGGGGATCAAAGAAACCAAAAGCTCACCCTTGACGTTCTTTGATTTCCTGCCCATCCAATGCCAATGCTGGGAAACACACAGTCGCTTTGCTTGGAGAGACACACCAGCAACACACACTGCACACCTCCGGCACACCACAACCAATCCGGGATCTGGACTCAATCTTGAACCGGGAGACCGAACCGAATCCAGAATTATTTCGCGCGCACCCCGAGCCAGGATTACATCCCAGAGTGCAGATTTTCAGTGCAGTTTTTTAAAAATATATATATATATAATAATAATTCTGCAACTTCTTCCAGATGAGGACAGACCCACAATGACCATCACAGGTGCCAAAAATCTCACCTGGGCCTGAACGGAATCTGTTGCTGTCTTCTCCAAAGCCCGGTGGCACCTTAAAACAGCATTTATTTCTGTATGTTTTACGGGACCACCCGACCGCTGTTCTATTTTGCTGCATCGGACAAGCACGGCTTCCCCTCTGGAGTTCCCTTCTTTCTAGACACTGTCTTGGGTGATGCTTCTATACAGGTTCTAAGGACACCTTCTGCTGACCCACAGACATGGTCAGAGAGCCCAGATTTCAACAGAAACAGCAACACTTCAAAAGCAAGAGCGCAAACCTAATGCAAGTTACTCCAGTCCCAGACTGTGCATTTAGGTGGGATTCCATTGGATAAACTCTGCACAGGATTGCACTAAGAGAGTGACCCAGCTGGGATTGCAAAAACCCCAAAGCCCCCTCCCCTGATTTCATCAAGCAAAGCAGACCCCCCACCACAACAGCAAACCAAAGTCTCAAGAGATGGCCCAGCCTTAAGTTTTGCAGAAGTTCCGCTTTGAGCAGAGACCGTCCCGTCCGGTGACACGGCCGCCCAAAAATCTGCAATTTCCTAATAGAGTCATCGTTTAAATTGCTACGGCAGCAAAAAAAGAGAGAGCGAGGGAGACAGAAAGGAAAAGGAAGGGGGGGACCGCAAGATATAAAAACCCACGTCCGCTCACAAAACCGGGCCGCTCCCGCCGCCAAACTTGCCGGGAAAGAACAATAAATAAACAGCGTGCAAATCAGCATAATGTTTTATAGGAACCCACGCCGGCCCCAAGAGAAACCCAAGGTAGGCCAAGCAATCAAGAACGGTTCCCAGAGCCAGAGCCAAGAAACCTCGTGTGTGAAATAAAGCAAAATTGCCTGGTCCCGAGTGACAGGACCCCTGAAGAGGCGAGACCCCCATGGGGGGGGGGGAGACAGCAGGACATGCCCAGGAGATTCCAAACCTTTAGCCGGCTGCAGTTTTTACAACTCAATAAGTCAATCACACGGCACGCCCGCTGGCGGAGTTTTTAAAAACTAGGGTGCTGTGGGTTTTCCGGGTTGTATGGTCGTGTTCCAGTCACGTTTTCTCCTGCATCTGTGCAGGTGAAACGCCGGGAGAAAATGCTACTGGGACACGGCCATACAACCCGGAAAACCCACAACACCCCGGTGATTCCAGCCGTGAAAGCCTTCGACAGTACACTTTTACAAACTGTTCACAGTGCCGGGCATGGGACTCCACTCAGATCTGCCTTAGCCTGTTGCGTGCAAGTACAGAAGATGAGCCGGTTGTGTCTAGGAAACAGTTGGGGGGGGGAGGGGGCTGTTACAGAAATCTCCATGCCACACGCCCCCCCCCCCCCGTGTAACCCCATGAGGAGGACCTCCGTAGAAAAGGAATGGGCATTTGGATGCTGAAACCCCATAGCCCAGCCCCATAGCACAATCGCTCCCTTTCTCCTCCCCATGGAGAATACCCCCACCTGACCGAAACTAAAAGAGCTCCCCCCCCCCCCACCGTTAAATGCAGGAGAGTCTGTATCTGGGAAGGGAGCAATTCGTTGCGCATTGCAGCCTATGGAAGGGGCAAATGGCAACACACAACCAGGGAGGGGCAGAATAAGCTTGCTTGCCCCCCCCCCCACAAAATTAAGCAGATTCCAAGCATGATTTGAGGTTGGCAGAAGCGGACCAAACAGGGGACCAAATCCTGAACAGGGGAGAATGGAAGGGGAAGAAGAGGGGGGGTCTACTCAAGGGAGGGGGGAAGATGAGAGGGGAAAGGGGGGCTCTGGGAGGGGTGGCCAGGATGAGCTCTTCTATCCTCCCCCCCCCCCAGAATAAAACCGACAAAATCAACATTTGCAAAGAGATGGCGGAGGAGTCAAGAGGAGTTCATTCACCGCCCAAGGGGGGGCGGGTTTGCTGGAGAAAGGGGGTGTCAGAGAGGCCAAGCAAAGGTACTTGGGGGGGGGGGGGGGGCTGGCAGAGCAAAGCCTACGAACTGCCGGGCTGGGGAAGCGGGGATCCGGGCCGCGCTGTCCAGATGTGCAGCGTCCGCAGTGCCCGGGACTCTGGAGATCTCGGAGAGCGCGGGCGCGCCTGGCCCGAGAGGGAAGGGAGCCGGCGGAACGACCCGCCACTTGGGGGAAAAGGAAGCGCCGCGACGCGGAGATCGCGGAAGGGGCCGTCGGGAAAGGGGGTCCTGCCGGAGAGGCGCACCGGGCGCAACAGGCTGCGGCCGGCTGACGGACGGGGCAGGGCAGGGCAGGGCGCCAAGGGATCGCCCGTCAGCCCCGACCGCTGGACAGCGCGCCTCCTCGGGAGGGAAATCCCGCGCCCCCGACCTCTTGCCACCGCGTCTCCTCGGGAGCAAGACCCTGCACCCCTCCCGACCGCTTGACACCGCGTCTCCTCGGAAGTAAGACGCCGCCTCGCCAATGTTTTGACAGCTCGTCACCTCGGAAGTAAGACCCTGCACCCCTCCCGACCTTTTGCCAGAGTGCCTCCTCGGGAGTAAAAGCCCCCATTCTGGCCCTCTTGACCCCGCGTCTCCTCGGAAGTCGCCCCCGTCCCCCGAACTCTTGGCAGCGCGCCTCCCCCTCCCCGGCTCGCCCCCATCGCCGAGCCGGTCAGCCCCCTGACTCCCGAGGAGCTCCGGTCCCGCGGGGCCCCGATCCGGCGCGCTCACCCGAAGTAGGCGGCCGAGGGCGGCGGGGCGCCGGCGAGCAGCAGCAGCAGGAGGGCGGGGGAGAAGAGCCAGGGCCGCAGGCGGGGGGGTCCAGCCAGCATCTTGCTGCGCCGCTCGGGCTGACCATCTCGCTCGCTCCCGCCCCGGCCGAGCCCGATCAGCGCCCGCCCGGCCCCGAGCGCCCCTTTTATAGCCCGCGGCGGCCCAGCTGGGAGCAGGGGGCGGGGCTCCGGCCCCCGGCCCCGCCCCCAGGCCCCGCGCAGCCACGGCCGAGGGGCGGGGACGCCGGGCCGAGGGCGGGGCCGTCCGCGGAGGCCCGCCCCCTGCCCTGCCATTGGCTCGCGGAGCCGGAGCCGGCCGGGATGGGACAGCGCGGTCGAGTCGCCGCTGTGGGGAAAGGGAGGGGCGGGGGGGGGGAGTCTCGCCGATCCGAATCGAAACCGGAGTGAGACGCTTTGGGGAAAGGGATTAGAAAGCGGGAGGAGGAGGGGCGGTTGAGGGCGGGGAGAAGTCCTTCTTGCGTTTGTCAGCCTTGCCTGCTTGGGCCCCTTCCGCACATACAGAATAATGCACTTTCAATCCACTTTCAATGCAATCCACTTTCAGTGCACTTCCTTATGAGGAGAGGCTGCAGCGTTTGGGACTCTTTAGTTTGGAGAGGAGACGTCTGAGGGGGGATAGGATTGAAGTCTATAAAATGATGCATGGGGTAGAAAATGTCGACAGAGAGAAATTGTTCTCTCTTTCTCACAATACTAGAACCAGGGGGCATCCATTGAAAATGCTGGGGGGGAGAATTAGGACTAATAAAAGGAAACACTTCTTCACGCAACGTGTGGTTGGTGTTTGGAATATGCTGCCACAGGAGGTGGTGATGGCCACTAACCTGGATAGCTTTAAAAGGGGCTTGGACAGGTTTATGGAGAAGTCGATTTATGGCTACCAATCTTGATCCTCTTTGATCTGAGATTGCAAATGCCTTAGCACAGGGGTAGGGAACCTGCGGCTCTCCAGATGTTCAGGAACTACAATTCCCATCAGCCTCTGTCAGCATGGCCAATTGGCCATGCTGGTAGGGGCTGATGGGAATTGTAGTTCCTGAACATCTGGAGAGCCGCAGGTTCCCTACCCCTGCCTTAGCAGACCAAGTGCTCGGGAGCAGCAGCAGCAGCAGCAGGCCCTTGCTTTCACCTCCTGCCTGTGAGCTCCCAAAGGCACCTGGTGGGCCACTGCGAGTGGCAGAGATCTGGACTAGATGGACTCTGGTCTGATCCAGCTGGCTTGTTCTTATGTTCTTATGTTCACTGTTTGCAAGTGAATTTTGCTATTCCACACAGCAAAGTGCATTGAAAGTGCATTATTCTGCATGTGCGGAAGTGGCCTTTGCTTGTACTGCCTGCTTGCATTTGCATGTGTTGCCTTCTTGTAATTGCAAGCAAGCGTGCAAAGCATCCCTACGAGTTCGAGGAGGCCTCAGGGCCCTGCCCAGTTTAACAGACTGACAGACACCAGGACAAGGGTCTCCGGGTCCCCCACCCCCGGCCATCAGTGAATGGTGGGAGTCAGGGTTGCCAGCTCCAGATCGGGCAGCTCCTGGATAATGGGGGCCAGTGCCGCAGAAGAGCAAGGTTTGAGGAGGGAGGAAAGGACCTCCATGTGGTGTAATACCATTGAGCGCCCTCTTCAAGGCACCCCTTTTCTCCATGCGAATTGAACGTTGTAATCTGGAGACCAGGCGGCATTGCGGGAGAACTCCAGGCCCCACCTGGAGGCTGGCAACCTCTCTCCCCCCTTCCAGGTTCCAAGAAAATGGACACCTCCTGCCCCAGGTCAGAACTCTGAGCACAGGAGAAAACCTCGGAAATTCCCCACCTGGAGCTGGCAATTCTAGGAAGACTCAAAGGGGCGACTCTATCCCTCACCTATGGGGAAGTGGGACAGTCTAGGAAAAACTTTATCAGGAGCAGCAGTGGCGGTTAGGAGGTTAAGAGCTCGTGTATCTAATCTGGAGGAACCAGGTTTGATTCCCAGCTCTGCCGCCTGAGCTGTGGAGGCTTATCTGGGGAATTCAGATTAGCTTGTGCACTCCCACACACGCCAGCCGGGTGACCTTGGGCTAGTCACAGCTTCTCGGAGCTCTCTTGGCCCCACCCACCTCACAGGGTGTTTGTTGTGAGGGGAGAAGGGCAAGGAGATTGTCAGCCCCTTTGAGTCTCCTGCAGGAGAGAAAGGGGGGATATAAATCGAAACTCTTCTAGTCTCAGTTATGTCTATTCATTAGGATTGGAGATTCTCCCCTCCCCTGGCCACTGGTGGGGGGTGAGTTGCCAGTTTCAGGTTGGGAAACTCATGGAGATGGGGGGTCACACTGGGGAGGACAGGGACTCCAGAGGGGTACAACACCATAGGGTCCACTCTCCAGAATTTCCATTGTCTCCAGGGAAGCTGATCTCTGTACCATAGAACATACCCAGAGGTGGGATCCAGCAGGTTCTCACCAGTTCCCGAGAGGGGGTGACTAATTATTTGTGTGTGCCGAGTGGGGGTTACTAATGGGGTCTGCTTTTCCATCTCCATGCCTTCGCCTCCCCGAGAGGCACACTGCCTTTGAACTTGAAGGTTCCATATAGCAATTGCGACTAATAATGTAACTCCCTGAACTGGGTTCATCCCTTTCAGGTCCTGCAATTCATGGATTCTCAGCCTTTCGTACCTTTTATCTCATCAGTCTCTATCAAAGAACCTGTGTGCTTCACCATTGCTGTGTTCAGATTTGTGAGTTGGGGCATTTTCTATCATGTGATGATGATTTAGAAATGACCTGGTGCAAAAAAGTTTTTTGGGGTCGTGGTGAGGTGGCTGCCCATGGGGGGGGCATCCAACTCAGGTTTTGCCCAGGGCTCAGGTGTGCCTAGGTACGCCTCTGCCCCCTTTGCTGAGAGGGGGCTGGCAAGGGAACCTGTTACTAAAATTTTTGGATCCCACCACTGAACATACCATATGTACCAAAATAGGGATTATGAAAAACTGTTTTGCCTTTGAATTCTGGGAGCAGCTAGAAGATCAGAAACAACCAAAAGAGGCAGAGCCCCAATGTGCAACCTCTATTTAAAATCTATTTTTGACCCCCTTTTGTTTCCAAAGTGCTCCCCAAAGGCCTGACAGAGAAACCTGCTTTAGTTGTTGTTTGTGATATTTTGCCCCTTCAAATGGGGCAACTGAGAGGGGTCGGGGTTTGAAATCTGCCAATGTTTCTGCCTGCCCTCATATTTGAACGTTGTGGTTGCTGGTGTCTGTCTATCTTTCCAAGAGCTGTTTCCTATAAACCATCCAAAATGTTTTCCTTTCGATTTCCCCCCCACATTTTTAAAATCCCTGCCTCCCAACAAGGAATTCCACCTTTTCCTCCAAATCAGCCCATGAGATTAGATCAGGTGGAGAGAGAAAAGTCACCCAGTGAATTGCGTAGCCGATTGGAGATATGGACTTCCCAGTTCTGACCATTGTAAAAGCCCAGACAAAGCAAGGTGGAGCAAGTGAGTTTCTTAGCTCCTGATGTTCAATATGATAAGAGCCCCTAGGGCAGTGGTGGCGAACCTTTGGCACTCCAGATGTTATAGACTACAATTCCCATCAGCCCCTGCCAGCATGGCCAATTGGCAGGGGCTGGTGGGAATTGTAGTCCATAACATCTGGAGTGCCAAAGGTTCGCCACCACGGCCCTAGGGGATGGGGCGGTTTATAAATCGAAAGAATAAATAAGTAAAATAAAATAAATAAGATAATTTTCTTTAAGAGGCAGAAATTGAAATGCCCCAAACCTCAGCAGTTATCATTTCTGGGTCAGGCCATTGTACAATGCTCTCATCACTAAACTGAGCTTTATCTAAACTGGGCTTGATAAGGAGACTCCCGCCCAGTCTTTGACATCACTCTACGCATACCCATCCCTTTGATTTTAAATGCAATTAAACACCACGGAGGCACAATGTAAGAGAAATCAGACTGAGTGAAATTGGCTGGCAATTAAGCTATCTGGGTAGATTCCAAAGTGCTTGGCCGGGGAGGAGTTATTTAGCCTAAAGGGTTAAAACGATTCACCCTAAAAGAATAGCTGCAACTTCTATGAAAGCAAACTGAAGCAAATTGAGATAGTTGCCGAGGATTGCCAAGTTGGTTTGCATTAGAACAACTGGATTCTAGTCCAGGAACACCTTTGAGATCAGAAATGGTATCAATCAATCAAGTTTATTTATGGTCTTGGACCAAACATTTAAAATACAATTTAAATAAAAAACAACATTAAAATCCATCTTAAACAACTAATATAAAATATGGTTCAAAGATTAATATTTCAACAGCAGAGTGCAACCAAAATAGCAGGAACTTATGATGGCAATTGTCAGAGACCTCTAGAAGTTCACTGACTACGATTCCCATCAGCCTCTGCCTGTGTGGCCAGTTAGCAGAACTGATGGGAATCATGGTCCATGAACATCTGGAGGGCCATAGGTTCGAGACCCCTGGGTTACAGTGTTAGACTAGGACAGTCGTGGTGAATCTTTGGCACTCCAGATGTTATGGACTACAATTCTCATCAGCCCAGCCAATTGGCCATGCTGGCAGGGGCTGATGGGAATTGAAGTCCATAACATCTGGAGTGCCAATGTGAGAGTCAGGTTCAAAACCCGCATTCTGCCATGGAATCTCCTCAGGTTACCTTGGGCATATGTTCTATTATGGCATTTATCATGGCATTACAATTTAATTTTGGCTAGCAATTATATGCGAATGTATGTGTCCTTTAGCACGGCTTAGAGCTTTGTTATTTTAAGTCTCATTGGTTCTACATTGGGCAGAAAGGAGGCTATAAATGAATAAAATAAATAAATTTTATTTGGCCCCTGCCTGGCGGAATGCCCTACCTCCAGCTGTTGGTTTGGAGGGTAGAATTCCACAGGGCCTGTAAGATGGAGCTATTCCACCGGGTCTTTGGGGGGGCTGGCCGCGGTTCTATTGCCCCCCATTGAAACCGGAACTAAGCTGCCTTTTCCATCTTGGTAGGGCCCTGATTCCATCCTGGGCCCTGCCTTCTCCTCCCTTCTCCTTTGGCCTTTAGACCGGGCGCCTGTGTGTGTGTTTTTACACAACCTTTGTTGTTTAATTTGTATTTATTGTTTTAATTGCTGCTGAATTTTAATGAGTTCGATTTTATGTTATATTGATTTACTGTTCTGGAAATAGTCATGTTGTGAGCCACCTCGAGCCCTTCGGGGATGAGGCGGCCTATAAATTATTAATTAATTAATTAATTTATCAATCAATTAATTAATTAATAAGTAATTAATTAATTAATTAATTAATTAATTAAAGCAGCACACACTCTCTGTCAACAGCTTGGGTTAATGTATTGTCAAAGGCTTTCACAGCCGGACTCACTAGGGTGTTGCGGGTTTTCCGGGTTGCATGGCCGTGTCCCAGTAGCATTCTCTCCTGACGTTTCGCCTGCATCTTCAAGATGCCAGCCACAGATGCAGGCGAAACGTCAGGGGAGAGTGCTACTGGAACACCGCCACACAACCCGGAAAACCCACAACACCACCCAAGCTTGGGTTAAACTGGAAGCATATTGGCGCAGCCTGGGTATTCCCGGCAGTGTACAGCTGATTTGCGCACATGTTATTTGCAAGGATTACCCCAAACAAAGTCAGGATAATAAGTGAGAGAAAGACAGAGGGGATAGGAGAAGCCCCAAATGGGTGTACACCACACAGAATGGCGGGCTTAGATGTCTTTTGTATCCATGCTTATTTTTTTTCTTTGCAGACTAGGATGCCTTCTGCTTTGGATAGCAGGTCAGCCACCTCTGTTGCTTTCATGGTTAATAATCCACCCACCTGGTGAAAAGTGAACTCCCCGGCCGATAAAGTCCTGGATGCCCACAAAGGAGGCCACGACCTGATGTTGCTTCTACTCGCGAGGATATTATGGGCTGGAGAGGGAAACGAAGAAGTTGTGCACATTTGCTCAGAGCACTTCCAAAGCACAGTGTGGCTGAAAGCCTTACAACAACCTTGTGAGGTTGATCAGTGGGGGGGGGGGGAGAGATTGAAAGAATCTGAATTAAGAATCATAGAGTTGGAAGAGGTCACGCGGCCCATCCCATCCAATCCAGTGGTGGGATTCAGCAGGTTCGCACCACTTCGGAAAAACCACTTGTTAAAATGGTGTTTGTAAACAATCAGTTGTTAAATTATTTGAATCCCACCACTGATCCAACCCCCACCCATGCAGGAGCACACAATCAAAGCATTCCGGACAGTTGGTCATCCAGACTCTGTTGAAAAACCTCCAAAGACGACGACTCTGACCACACTCCAAGGCAGTGTATTCCGTTGTTGAATAGCTGTTACAATCAGGAAATTCTTCCTAATGTTTAGAGGGAATCTCTTTTCCTGCACCTTGAATCTTTTCCTGCACCTTGAATCCATTCCTCCTTGTCTTAATCTCTGGAGCAGCAGAAAACAAGCTTGCTCCCTCTTCAACATAACATTTCTTCAAATATTTAAATATGGCTATAATAATAGGGCAGGGCTTCTAATAGTTAGAGCAGCAGTGGCGTAGGAGGTTAAGAGCTCGTGTGTCTAATCTGGAGGAACCGGGTTTGATTCCCAGCTCTGCCGCCTGAGCTGTGGAGGCTTCTCTGGGGAATTCAGATTAGCCTGTATACTCCCACACACGCCAGCTGGGTGACCTTGGGCTAGTCACAGCTTCTTGGAGCTCTCTCAGCCCCACCCACCTCACAGGGTGTTTGTTGTGAGGGGGGAAGGGCAAGGAGATTGTAAGCCCCTTTGAGTCTCCTGCAGGAGAGAAAGGGGGGATATAAATCCAAACTATTCTTCTTCTAGAGGGTTGGGCCAGGTTATGGGAGATCAGGGTTCAAATTTTCCCTCTGCTAGGAGTCTCACTGAGAGACCTTCACTAAGTTAGATACTGTGTGTCCTTCCTGCTAAAATCGCCTGCTGTTTGGAAGCTAAGAAGCCAGCGATCCCATCTTGCTCTTGTGTCCTCAGTGGGCAGAAAGCACACAAAGCAACAAATAATCTACAACGTATTGTCAATGACTTTCAATGCTAGAATCATTTGATTGCTGTAGGTTTTCCAGACTGTGTGGCCGTGGACTGGTCTGGTAGTTTTTTGCTTCTAATGTTTCGCCCGCATCTGTGGCTGGCATCTTCAGAGGTATGCTACGGTAAGCCCCTTTGAGTCTCCTGCAGGAGAGATAGGAGGAATATAAATCCAAACTCCTCCTCCTCCTCCTCCTCCTCCTCCTCCTCTTCTTCTTCTTCTTCTTCTTCTTCTTCTTCTTCTTCTTCTTCTTCTTCTTCTTCTTCTTCTTCTTCTTCTTCTTCTTCTTCTTCCTCTTCCTCTTCCTCTTCCTCTTCCTCCTCTTCTCCTCCTCCTCCTCCTCCTCCTCTGTGGCCCAGTGACCACCTAATGACAAACTAGTTTATTAATATCTCAAAGATATAAATTCATTTGTCTTTAAAGCTCCACTTTGGGTTTTTTTGCTTACAATGAACGTTTGCAGCAAACCTCCCTGGAAAGAGTCAGTAGCTGTAGTTTTTTTTGCAGCCTGGATAATAAATATAATTCCTTGCTAACCTCTCCCCCGTAAAAGCCGTTGTAAAAGGCTCACCTATTAGGGTCAGCTGAAAAGTTGGCTGATCTTGGAGTGGGATTTCCCTGTCATGGTTGGCTCTAACCAGCAGATCAGCAACAATGCGCACATTCTTACGATGGGCAGATCAGCTGCTATAATTCCACCCTTCGGTTTCAGATAAACCACCCCTCCTTATCAGGGAGTCGAGAGAAAACAATTGTCAGAGATTCAAGCAATAGAGATTTGGCTTTCGCCTCCTCCCGCCCTGATCCATTCTTAATTTTTTCCCACGAGGAGGCCAAATCAGTTTGGACCGGCTGACATGCCCTCTGGCCAAGAAACTCCGGTCCCAGAGAGCAGCTGTGCACGATTTGGCAGCAGGGGCATTCAGGTCGCCCATGCCAATATCCAGGTGGGGCCTGGAGAATCCCTGGAATTACAGTTGATCAGTTCCCCGGAAGAAAATGGTTGGTTTGGAGGGTAGACTCTATGGGATTATACTTTGCTGAGGTCTCTCCCCTCTCATCCCCAAAGCCAGCCCCCCAGACTCCACCCCCTTACTCTCCATGAATTTCCCAACTCAGATCCTAAGAAGTGCTATGGGGAACCAACAGTACTCTGAACATGCTCAGAGGCAAGCAAGTGTAACCCCCATGCTCAGAATGGGTTGACCCAGAAAGGGGTGGAGACTCAAAGCAGCAAGAGGCTGCAGAGCTCATGTAGTTTGGAGGAGATAAGGCTACCAGACTCGGACCTTGGTTTGCATAAGCCTTTAACACCTTGTTAAGGTAACTGCAATGTTGTTGGGAACTTCAATTATAAGGGAGGTGTTTGTTTATTTACTGCTATGTTGTAAATGTTGGAGTTTATTGTTTCAGGGTTTTTTTTAAATGTTTGTAATGGGTGAGAGTTCTCCTGGAAACCTTCATCGTGTTGAATCCTGTTCACCAGAAGCCAGTGGAGTCTTCAGGAGTAACCCACTGTGCAAAAGAAGAAGGTGGACTGTAGCAGTTATCAGTAGACTGTAAATAGAAGGACTTGAAAATGCAACCTGAACAGGACCTTGAAGTGTGATGTTAAATGTTGATGTTATATGTTATCTGTTAAGAAAGTAAACCATTTTGTTTTTTAAAAATTTGTTGTTGCAAACTCATTCCAAGTTCTGCCCCACAGAACCCACAGATAGAGGTTACACTAGCACCCTTTTCTCTATTTGTCATCACTCAATACAGGATTATGGTAACTTGTGATTTAGTGAAGAAAAGGCAGCACCAACACACACACACACACACACCCCACACACACACACGGCACCTAACATTCTGGAAAATGGGTAGCTCTACACACACACACACACGCGACACTTAACATTTTGGAAGATGGGTAGCTCTGTGAGGATTCTCAGTAATCTATCCCTGTCAGTCAGAGAAATGTTAAGTTGGTACCAGAGGCATGTAGAGTTCAAACAAAGATTTAGATGTTTATTTACAAGGGAATTTTAGTAAATCAGGAAGGATTTTAAGGCAAGAGTCACATTCATTGATTTTGCTCTTTAAAGCCCTGCATGGCTGGGGACCAAGTCATCTGAAGTACCATCTTTCCCCCTACTTTCCTGCCTGGGAAATAAGATCACAGGGAGAAGCCATTCTAGCTGTCCCATCAATCAAAGAAACTTGTTTGATGTGTATTGGAGGAAGGGCCTTTTTGGTGGCAGCCCCCCCCCCCCAATTATGGAACAACCTCCTCAGGGAGGTGTGCTTGGCCCCCTCAGGCAGCAGAAGACAGTTTTATATAAGGCTGTGTTTGATTGTTTACTACCAGTCCTGGACTGTGATTTCAAATTTTGGATCTCATCTTTGTTTTATATTCTATCTTATGGGAATTTAATTTCTATACCGTCCTCCCCCGAAGGACTCCTGGAGCTCCATAAGCATAAGCATTTTATTATCATTGTGCACGCACAACGAAATTTACAGCAGCATTCCTCGATGCACACAATTTCAGACTCATACATCATACTCATACAATTTCAGACTCATCCCCCATCCTCACTTTCCCCTCCCTCCACCCATCCCTACACAGCCCCAAACACATCAACACGAAGCCGCGGAGTTTAGCATAGCCACAGCTCTAGAGTAGAAGCTGTCTCTAAGCCTCTTTGTCCTAGATTTGATAGTCCTGTATCACCTACCAGATGGTAGCAGTTGAAAGATAGAGTGTGCTGGATGGAAGACAGGTCCCACAGCTGGGAATATTTTGGGCTTTTTTTTTTTTAGGCTTGAGGGTCTCGAGTTCTTCCAAGGAGGGGAGAGGGGGCGTGATAATCCCTTTGTGCAGTAGTAGATGCCTTTGGAGAAGCCTTCCTATCTGCCACTGTGCAACTGGAGGAACCATACACAGATGCAGGCCGGAACAAGACACTCTCTCTATAGCACAGTGGTAAGAGGACACCAGAGGTTGCCCATCCAGTTGTTGTTTCCTTAAAAAGTCTCAGATAGTACAGTCTTTGCTGGGCCTTCTTAACCACCACCGCAGCAGTCTGTACGCCCCAGGTCAAGTCCTCTTTAATCATAACGCCCAGAAATTTAAAACTAGCCACCCGCTCTACTTGATCTCCATTTATAGTCAAGGGCTGAATTCCTGAGCTATTCCTTCTATAGTCCACTATAAGCTCCTTTGTCTTGTTAGTATTAAGAACCAGGTTATTTTCCCTGCACCATGAGAGCAGTCGGTCCACCTCACTCCGATAGGCAGGAAAGGCAGCTCAGAAATGTTTTCAATAAATAAAATCAATAAATGACTCACCTCACCGGATTGTTCTGAGGTTAAAATCGATAAAATGGGTATACGCTGCCCTTAGCTTCAGAACCGGAAGGCAGGACAGCCAGGATGATGTAGTGGTTAAGAGCAGCCGACTCTGATCTGGAGAATCAGGTTCGATTCCCCACTCCTCCTGCATGAATCCTGCCGGATGGCCTTGGGACAGTCCCAGTTCTCTCAGAACTCTCTCAGCCCCACCCACCTCACAAGGTGCCTGTTGTGGGGAGAGGAAGGGAAGGAGTTTGTAAGTCGCCTTGAGTCTCCTTACAGGAGAGAAAGGTGGGGTATAAATCTAAACTACTACAACGACAACTACTCTCCTCCTCCTCCTTATTCTACGCCTTATGGCGTAGGAGGTTAAGAGCTCATGTATTTAATCTGGAGGAACCGGGTTTGATTCCCAGCTCTGCCGCCTGAGCTGTGGAGGCTTCTCTGGGGAATTCAGATTAGCCATCAGCAGCTCCCACACCATCCCAGCTGGGTGACCTTGGGCTAGTCACAGCTTCTCGGAGCTCTCTCAGCCCCACCTACCTCTCAGGGTGTTTGTTGTGAGGGGGGAAAGGCAAGGAGATTGTAAGCCCCTTTGAGTCTCCTGCAGGAGAGAAAGGGGGGATATAAATCCAAACTCTTCTTCTTCTTCTTCTTCTTCTTCTTCTTCTTCCTCCTCCTCTGTTGGTCATTTTCAAAGGTCACCTTTAGTGTCTTGGTTAAGTGCTAAATCTTCTTGCAAACTTCCTTGTCCTAGTTCTCAGAGATAACAGACTGATTGACAACCAGTCTGGGAAACAGGGATGCGTTCGGCGTGATGGGCTGGAGAAAATATTCCACACTAAGTTTTAGCTTGAATTTTTAATATCGAACAGTTTGAGTTTTATGCTCACATTCTATAAACCGGTTGATTATCCTCTCTGCGATCTTTGGGGATAGAACAAGTTCTTTTATTTTTTATTTTTCATGCTAAATAAATAAATATTCCAGATCTCCAAACCTGGACTTGTTTACATTAGGAGTTTATCACAGGTCACAACTGAGTTGAAGTTGATTTAGCCCGCAGGTGACCCACAGCTGGTTGCTCTGAAAACATCTGGAAATCAGTACGACCAGGAATTGGTGCAGAAAGAATGCTGCGGTCGTATTTTGAAGGAAGCTAAAAGACACTTGCTACGTTTAGATATGTTTTTTAAAACTGGGGAGTGAGTGGGAGGGGATTGCAGGTCTGGGGCAACCCTTGTAGGCGAAGCAAACCACTGCTGCAAAAATGGCCGCTAAGCCTGC
This sequence comes from Sphaerodactylus townsendi, assembly GCF_021028975.2. Lineage (NCBI taxonomy): Eukaryota > Metazoa > Chordata > Lepidosauria > Squamata > Sphaerodactylidae > Sphaerodactylus > Sphaerodactylus townsendi. The sequence goes on along the minus strand of NC_059435.1, from coordinate 75,332,659 downwards.
ACCTATCTGAAGTGGGTTCCTGTTTCAGCTGCATGTTGCGCTTTTAAACCTATTTCTGTGGTTCTCCAATGAGCTCAAGACAGTGTACATAGTTCTCCCTATTCTGCATTGGTAGCTCTCTGCTCTGCATTGGTTAGACCTCACCTGAAATATTGTGTACAATTCTGGGCACCACAATTGAAAAAGGAGATTGACAAGCTGGAACGGGTCCAGAGGAGGGCAACCAAAATGGTAAAAGGTCTGGAATCGATGCCCTACGAGGAGAGACTTAGGGAGCTGGGGATGTTTAGTTTGGTGAAAAAGAAGAAGAAGAAGAAGAAGAAGAAGAAGAAGAAGAAGAAGAAGAAGAAGAAGAAGAAGAAGAAGAAGAAGAAGAAGAAGAGGAGGAGGAGGAGGGGAGGAGGAGGAGGAGGAGGAGGAGGAGGAGGAGGAGGGAGGAGGAGGAGGATTTGGATTTATATCCCCCCTTTCTCTCCTGCAGGAGACTCAAAGGGGCTGATAATCTCCTTGCCCTTCCCCCTCACAACAAACACCCTGCTTGAAGTGGGGAGGTGGGAGCTGAAGAGCTCAAAGCTGCATTACCCAGGTCACCCAGCTGGCATGTGTGGGAGTGCCCAGGCTAATCTGAATTCCCCAGATAAGCCTCCCTGGCACAGGCAGCAGGCAGAATCAAGCCAGTTCCTCAGATTAGATACCACGAGCTCTGCCAACCTCCTATACCACTGGTGACATGATAGCCCTATTTAGATATTTGAAGAGGATGTCATGTTGGTGGGAGCAACTTGTTCACTCCCAGAGACCAGGCCCAAGTAATGGGTTCAGAGTGCAGAAAGTTACCTAAACTATCAGGAAAAACTACCTTAGTCCAGGGCTATTCATTAATGGAATGCTGCACGTCCTCAGGAGTGTGGTGGAGTCTCCCTTCTTGGGAGGTTTTAAGCAGAACTGGATGAACATATATGAGGTACTTTGTTTGCTATTATGGCGGGGGTTGGACTTGATGGCCCTTGGGGTCTCTTCCAACTCTATGATTCTATGATTCCCAGTTAGGGTCCGCCGGGAATCTCCCAGTGTTACAGCTCATCTCTTGACCATGCAGGTCAGTTCTCCTGTAGGGAAGGATGCCTTTGAGGGAGGACTCAACGATTCCCAGTGCTCCCTAGTGTCCACTCCCAAATCTCCTGGAGTTTCCGCTAGGCTGGAATCTACCCCAGAGCCCCCAGCCAGCCCTGCGTGCCACAACCTCACCACCGTTCCCATTCACTCTCCCCTTCTCCAATAATTCTGCCTAAATCCAAATCCAAATCCCTTAGGCATAAAACTGGAGTGCGTCATGAATTCCAAATACGATAAAAAGATAATTATTAGCATACAGTACACAGAGTAAAATGTAACAGCTTTCAAATTTCATCTATTAGAGTTGTGTTATTTATTTATTTATTTATTATTATTTACATTTTATAGACCATGATCCCCAGGGGCTCTGGGCGGTGCACAGCTATCATCTATCTTACAATAATATATATAAGGAGTCACAGTGGTATGACAACTAAAATTAGTTAAAACCATTACAAAACCATGTGAAGCAGCAGGATTCAAAACAGTAACAATAAAATGAGTCCATAATCCAATTCTTTAAAACCACCCCAAAGAGACAGCCAAACTCCTGCCTAAAATGGCCAATAAATGTCTAGAACAGTTATGAAATAGGAGCAAAGGCCAGGAGACAAGAAACCAAAGAGCACCTCATGACCCTAGATGGCTCCAAATTTAGAGCTTATGCATTTTTTTATCTTATCAGAAGAACATGAATATATGATTAGTACAGTTCTCAAATCAGTTCTGATGTTGTTTGTGTTTTGAACAGTGGAAGCAGAGTATAGAAAGGTAGATCAGTTGTATCAGGACAGAATGGAAACCCAATAGCTGGATTTTGTGGGATATTAGAGCGACAGGAGATGTACTTGTGGAAAGAGTTACTCTCGCAGCCCATCTACAGTGTAATTAACAAGATATTTCCAGGTATATATAGCAAGGCAAGGATTTCTGAGAGTTAATCGAGAAGAATGTAGCCCCAAGAGGAAACAAAGAGCTTTTTAAAAGCACTCAGGAAAGAGTGTCAATTATGATGAATAAATCTAAGACTTTTTTAAAAGCGGTCATTAAATCCTCCACGGGGTGAATAATTCTGCCTGTTCCCCAAGTCAGCTCCTGCATTCCAGCCAGCCAGCCTCCACCCCAAGATCTTCAGCCCAAACCCTCGTCCCCTCCTCTTTGAAAGACGGACTGCATTCAGATGCCCGCCACCAGCTAGTCCGTACATCCCTGGAAACCGTTCTTAAATAAACTGGGACCCCAGTGCCAATGTTACCTTGTAGGAAATGGATTTAAAACTAGTAAGCTCAAAGAGCTCAAAGCCGATACAGAATAAAATCAAAGAAATATTTTATTAAATACAACAGAATAGTATGGGAGGGAGCCACCTGCAAAATGGCAGCAGGTTCTTACTTTTATAGGAAAAAGACAGGTTACAACAAAATGGCAGAAAAAGAATACACTTGAAAATGCCCACATCATCAATCAATCCCATTAAAAGGTGGGGTGCACCACCCTTTCCCTGGCTGAGTTAGGGGCTGGCTAGAATCCTTATTGGGATGTCAGTACCTTACTGGCGTTTGGTGACCTAAGGCCCTATCTTTGCATATCAGCGTGTTCTTTGACACCCCTGTTTCCAGACAAAGAGCCTAAAGCATTTCTATGTTCCCTTCTCTGTATCAGAAAGGGGCAACTGCAAAGGTATCTTTTTGGGGAGATGGAGATCCCCGAAAACAGTTTAAATTCCTTATTCTGTGGAATTGAGAACAGGGGCATTCTTCCAGGAGTTTTTTCAAGCCTGCTTAGTAACAGTGAAAGAGACAGTAACATTAAGGCCTGCATACGTTTCTTTTGGTCAGCAGCACATAGTTTGCCATCTCCCCATTATAGAGGCTTAAAGGGGGGAAAGAAGGAAACAACCTTGCTTATAAGTGGAATTAAAACCTTTTTCCCTTTTTCTCTGCGCCTACACCAGGGGTCTTCAGAGCTATGGCTGGATGTTCATGGTTCCTGAATTCCCATCAGCCCTGCCAGTATGGTAGTAGGTAGAAGGGCTCTCATGGGGTGTAGTCTAAGAGAACATGATCAGCCTACCTCATTAAATCTGCCTGGCCCTGGATGGGGCAGGGTCTTCCAAACTCATGAGATCCAGGAAGCTAAGCAAGGGCAGTCCTCCTTAGTACTTGGATGGGAAATGACCGAGGAAGTCCAGGGTTGCTACTCAGAGGCAGGCAACGGCAGCCAGCGTAGTGTAGTAATTATGAGCAGGTGGACTTTAATCTGGAGAAGCGGGTTTGATTCCCTCTGTTTCCACATGAACCGCGGGCACTTTGTTGGGTTTTGGTATGGTAATAGTATGGAATGTTTAATTTCTATAAAATTCCTCCCAGGAAGGAGACTCAGAGGCTGATGTACAACACATAATGAATTTTAATGTTTTCTCGCTATATCTGTATTTGCAGAGATCTTATATTATGTTGTTTTATCTCATTATGTACACAGAGCCTTGAGGGTTGAAGTCTATCATAAATAATATATATATGTATATATGTAATGATAGCCCTGTTTAGATATTTGAAGGGATGTCATGTTGGTGAGAACTCAACGACTTGTTTTCTGCTGCTCAGGGTGAGCTGAAGTAATGGGTTCAAGAGTGCAAGAAAAGAGATTCCACCTAAACATCAGGAAAAACTTCCCTGACAGTCAGGGCTGTTAGGCAATGGAATGCACGTCCTCAGGATGTGGAGGTGAGTCTCCTTCTTGGGAGAGTTTTAAACAGAGACTGGATGAACATATGTCCCGGGGAGTGCTTTGCAGTTGTGTGTTCCTGCATGGCGGGAGGTTGAGACCCAGTGGCCCTTGGGGTCTCTTCTGGCCTCTATGATTCTATGATGCCCAGCTAGGGTCCGCCGGGAATCTCCCAGTGTTACAGCTCATCTCTTGGAAGCCATACAGAGTCAGCCGGATTCTCCTGTAGGAAGAGGATGCAGCACGAGGAGAGGACTCAACGATTCCCAGTGCTCCCTAGTGTCCACTCCCAAATCTCCTGGAGTTTCCCAACCTGAAGCTGGAAATCCTACGGTGAGCCCAGCCAGCCCTGGAGTGCCCACAACCTCACCACCGTTCCCATTCACTCTCCCCTTCTCCAATAATTCTGCCTAAATCCAAATCCAAATCCCTTAGGCATAAAACTGGAGTCGTTCACTTGAATTCAAATCACAGATAAAAGATAATTATTAGCAACACGGTACACAAGAGTAAAAAATGTAGCAACAGCTTCAGAGATTTCATCATTAGAGTTATTATTTATTTATTTATTTATTTATTATTTACATTTATAGACCGCCCAATCCCCAAGGGGCTCTAGGAAGTGCACAACTTATCATCTAATGTACAATATATAACAAAGGGTCACAGTAGTGACCATATGTGCTTCGTCAAAATTAGTTAAAACCATTAAAACCATGTGAAACAGCGGTCAAAACATTAACAATAAAAATGATCCCACTTGATCAATGGTCCTTTAAAAACCACTTACCCAAAAGAAGGGGGCAACAGCAAGCTCCTGCATAACACAAAATAGCAATAAATATGCAAGGAACAGATTATAAAGGAAATAGGAAGCAAGAGGCCAGGGGAGCAGAAGACAAGAGGGGCGGTACACCTCAGCGACTGGGCCAGCTCAATTTAGAAGCTTAGCCATTTTATCTTATCAGAAAGAACCATAAAATCCTGTCGATTACCGTACCAGTTCTCAAATCGAGTTCTGATGTTGTTGTGTTTTTTGAACAGTGAAGCAGAGTGTAAGAAAAGTGAATCAGTTGTATCAGGACAGAATCGACAGCAGCTAACCTTTCGTTTGTGGGATATTAGAAGCGACCTTGGAGATGTACTGGCGGAAAGAGTTACACCTTGCTCTACTCGCGACCCATCTGCAATTGTGAATTAACAAGATATTTCCAGGTATATAGCAGAAATGAGATTTCTGAGGGATAATCCCGAAGAATCATTGGAGAAACAAGAGCTTTGCTTTGCTCAGGAGAAATTGATATTCTTGATCGAATAATCTAGACTTTAAGCGATGGTAAATCTCCGGAGTGAATAATTCTGCCTGTTCCCCCCAGAATCCAGCTCCCTGCATTCAGCCAACCAACCTCCACCCCAAGATCTTCAGCCCAAACCCCTCGTCCCCCTCCTCTTTGAAAGGGCAGTTGCATTCAGATGCCGCACGAAAGCTGAGTCCGTACATCACACAAACCCGTTCTTAAATAAACCAGGACTGGTGCCAATGTTACCGCGAAGTAACGGGTTAAAAACTATTAAGCTCAAAAGAAGCTCAAGCCGATACAGAATAAAATCAAAGAAATATTTTATTCGGCCAACAACTAGAACAAGACAATTATCGAGGAGGAGCCACCAAGAATGCTTGTGGGTTCTTTACTTTTTTATAGGAAAAAGACAGGTTACAACAAAATGGCAGAAAAGAATACACCCCGAAAATGCCCACATCATCAATCAATCACGTAAAAAGGTGGAGATTTTCCCTTTCCCCAAAACAGTTGGGGCTGGCTAGAATCCTTATTGGAGGATGTCAGTACCTTACCCTTTGACGTTTGGTGACCTAAGGCCCTGTCTTTGCCTTATCAGCATTGTTCTTTGTTGCCCTGTTTTTTTTTCCAGACAAAGAGCCTAAACATTTTCTATGTTCCCTTCTCTGTATCAGAAAAGGGCAACTTCAACGGTATCTTTTAGGGGAGATGGAGATCTCGAAAACAGTTTAGTTCACATATTCTGTGGAATTGAGAACAAAGGGGCATTCTTCAGGGTTTTCAAGCCTGCTTAGTAACAGTGAAAAAGAACAGTAAGCATTAAGGCCTGCATGGTTTTCTTTGGTCAGTAGCTTTTATGGTTGCCATCTCCCCAAGTATAGCAAGCGTACAAGGGGAAAGAAAGGAAACAAGCACCTTATAAGTGGAATTCAAAACCTTTTCCCTTGCCTTCTCTAGCCCTACACCAGGGGTAGCTTCAGAGCTTATAGCCCTGCAGATGTTCATGGACTACAATTCCCATCAGCCCCTGCCAGTATGGCCAAGTGGTAGGGCTCATGGGAATTGTAGTCTATGAACATCTGAGAGGAACTCCCGGACTCTGTTCAATCCCAGCCTACCTCGTGCACTGGCCCTGGATGGGGCAGGGTCTTCCAAACTCATGAGATCCAGGAAGCTAAGCAAGGGCAGTCCTCCTTAGTACTTGGATGGGAAATGACCGAGGAAGTCCAGGGTTGCTACTCAGAGGCAGGCAACGGCAGCCAGCGTAGTGTAGTAATTATGAGCAGGTGGACTTTAATCTGGAGAAGCGGGTTTGATTCCCCTCTCTTCCACATGAACCGCGGGCACTTTTGTTGGGTTTTGGTATGGTAATAGTATGGTCATTTAATTTCATGCTCACAGTCCTCCCAGCGGAAGGAGCTCAGTGTGATTGTACAACACATATAATGAAGTTTTAATGTGTTATAAAGCTCTCTTCATGGTATGAGATCTTTTCATTGTCATTTTGTTTGCTTATCCTCCATTGTATTTTGCTTAGAGGCACCAGGACAGAATTATCAAGCTAAAATAATAGCAAATAATAACCAGCCAATAAGCAACCAATAATAACCAGCCAAGCAACCAACCAATAATAATAATAATAATAATAATAACAACAACAACAACAACAACAACAACAAACAACAACAAACAACAACAACAACAACAATAAGCACTTCTAGGAACTGTACATATTCTACGCAAATACCTCTAATATCCTAGGTCCTTGGGAAGGACTCAATATTCAGAGATGAATTCCAGACACTTGTGCTGTGTTGTTATGTGTATAACAACAACAACAACAACAACAACAACAACAACAACAACAACAATAATAATAATAATAATAATAATAATAATAATAATAATAATACAAACAACAATAAGCACTTCTAGGAACTGTACATATTCTACACAAATACCTCTAATATCCTAGGTCCTTGGGAAGGACTCAATGTTCAGAGATGAATTCCAGACACTTGTGCTGTGTTGTTATGTGTATAATAATAATAATAATAATAATAATAATAATAATAATAATAATAATAATAATAATAATAATGATGATGATGATGATGATGATGATGATGATGATGATGATGATGATGATGATGATGATGATGATGATACAAACAACAATAAGCAGCATTACAAAAATCAAAACATCATCAATCATGATAGAACAATACAACATTATAAACATAGCACCAAGTCAAATATTAGGTTACAACAATAAATAATATTTCAGATATCAAATATCAAAACATAACCAACATAATAACATTGCATAGCGACAACATTTCATAACGACATTATATCATAGGGACATTATAACAACAAAATAGCATCATAACAATCATAACATCTTAACCTTTTACAGCCTGGCAGGCAGGAGCACGGAATTCTGGGAGATCTCAACGAACATTCTAAAAGTGACAGTTGGAAACCGTTAGCTGTCTGACTCTGCTGAGGAAAGACGTTGTTGTGAACCAAAGCCATGGAAAAGCCTCTGACTAAAAGTTCAATATTGCAAACGATACTTGTTATGGTAACCAAATTGTCACCCAACAATGAACTGTGAATGTTCCAATGTATAAGTGATACTTTGTGTGGTGGCGAACCTATGGCACTCCAGAGGTTCATGGACTACAATTCCCATCAGCCCCTGCCAGCATGGCAGGCCTGGGAAAATGCTATTTCTAGACTATGGCAAGGTTTTTGAGCATGAATGTATGAAACTGACAGTTTTTAAAATGGTTTCCGATTGGTTGTCTATAACCCTAATCCTTTTACATTGCTTATTGAATGCCCGCCTAGTCTGTGGATTAGATTGAATCACTCTGTGTAATCTGACTTGGATCGAAGTGAGAAGAACGGGCAATAAACAAACAAACAAACAAACAAATAGTTTAGTTTATTATGTTTGCGGGCTCAGGGCAGTAAATACAATAAAAACATTTAAAACATAATCTAAAAACCAGGTGGAAGTTAAGCACACAAGGTAAACCAATATATAAGGGAAGTAAAGATGGGTGGGAAAATATAAGGCCCCTTCTGCACATGTAGAATAATGCATTTTTAATCCACTTTCACCATCGGTTGCAAGTGGATTTTGCTATTCTTCACAGTAAAATCCAGCTGCAAAGTGCATTGGAAGTGGATTGAAAGTGCCTTATTCTGCATGTGCGGAAGGGACCTAAGCCACTAAGGGGAGCTTTGAAAACTGCCTTTGAGGGCTACAATGATTCTGAATGACAAACAGAGGCATCTAGTGGTGAGGTGAAGTATGACAAGCAAGTCCTATGAGGATCAAAATAGACCAAATCGGTATCTACCTACTCACTGGTGGCGCTCAACAGGATTCTGGAAGAACCAGGTATAATCAAACATCTCTGCTGCCACACAAAACTGCCTGGTCAAGAGTCAGAGCTCTGATCCATCTGGGCAGCCACTTCCCCAGAAGAAGAAGAAGAAGAAGAAGAAGAAGAAGAAGAAGAAGAAGAAGAAGAAGAAGAAGAAGAAGAAGAAGAAGAAGAAGAAGAAGAAGAAGAAGAAGAAGAAGAAGAAGAAGAAGAAGAAGAAGAAGAAGAAGAAGAAGAAGAAGAAGAAGAAGAAGAAGTAGTAGTAGTAGTAGTAGTAGTAGTAGTAGTAGTAGTAGTAGTAGTAGTTTAGATTTATATCTGGCCTTTCTCTCCCGTAAGAAGATCCAAAGCAACTTGCAAACTCCTTTCACTTCCTCTTCCCACAACAAACACCTTGTGAGATAAGTGGGGCTGAGAGTGTTCGGGAAGAACTGTGACTTGACCAAGGTCACCCAGCAGGCTTCATGTGGAGGAGCAGGGAAACAAATCCAGTTCACCAGATAGGAGCCTGCAGCACAGATGGAGCAGTGGGAAATCTAACCTGGTTTTCCAGATGACAGACCATGTGCAGCCTGTGAGCATGCTATGGAAACTGCAGGATTTGGAACACCCTACCAAATAATTTCTTTGTCAAATTGTACTTCTAAAGATGTAATTGATGTGGGCAGGGGTGTCAAACTTGCGGCCCTCCAGATGTTCATGGACTACCAATTCCGTCCCAGTTACTCCCAGCACTTGAGGCATTGGCTATACTGGCAAGGAGGCTGATGGGAATTGTGGACCATAATTATCCCTCTGAGGAGCACACAGACTCAACCCACCTAATAGCTTGATCAATAGTATGTGACTGTAAGAAAATTTATATTGGTAGCTTGTGTCATGCTGTGAAAACACGGATATTAGAACATGTTTCAAGTATCAGACATCAGAGGTACCACTTACAGATTATTTTTTTGAAAAACGATCGCAACGTGGATCCATTACGATTTATGGTTGTCACGAAATATAACGAGACTGCTCATAGATGCAATAGAATTGACATTGGGAAATATCTGTTTTGTCAAGAAACTTTCTGTGAGTGTGTATGTGTGTGTATGTTAGAAACCTTAGGCTCATTCCGCACATGCAGAATAATGCACTTTCAAACTGCTTTCAGAGGTGTAACTCTTTTGGAAGCAGTCGCGGAATGTAAGAATCCCACTTACCTGAAACAGTTGTAGAAAGATGGTTTGGCATTATTTTAGGTTATGTGCAGAAGGGGCCTTAGTTTCTCTTGGATTAAATGCTGGAACTGATTTTTCTCATATTTCTGTTTGAACAGGATTAGTCTCAGAACGGCAAAGGGAGTGTCTCACTACCTGAATGAGAAATAGTAGCTAAACCAGGAATTTTCCAACCTAATGGAAAGACATAAGCAAACTGGGAGACTGGATGTCCTACAGTAATGCTGCCTATGGGAATGAGGTACTTATATAATATAGTTTTTTTCATAATTCATTTCAAAGATTTTATTAAACAGCTGATTAAAAAAAACAGACTTAGCATCATTGGGCGCATATATTCCCACCAAAAGTATGGTCTCAGTTTCCAATGTTATTTCTACAAACAACAACCTTCCGTCTTTGTCCAAATTAATTTTGGTTGCAACCATTGCTTAATATATAATGTCACTCTGGCTTTTTTCTTTGTTTGTCTTGAGGCTATAAATTCTACACCTAGTTTATCATTTTGTAATAATTTAATATCTTTTTGTAATATATGTGTCTCTTGTATACAAGAGATTAGTGCATTCTTCTTCCGCAAATAAAAAAAGATTTTTTTCTTTTAATGGGACAATTCATCCCGTTATAATATGCCATGTTTCCCCGAATATAAGACAGTGTCTTATATGACACTTATAAGACAGTGTCTTATATGAATTTTTGCTCCCAAAGATGCGCTATGTCTTATTTTCAGGGGATGTCTTATTTTTCTGTGTTCTGTTCGTCGGGCATGCTTCCAAACAAAAACTTTGCTACGTCTTACTTTTGGGGGATGCCTTATATTTCGCACAGCAGAACCTCTATTATGTCTTAATTTCCGGGGATGTCTTATATTGGGGGAAACAGGGTAGTTATTATGATGCACGTAAATATTTTCTATGGTATATTTACAAAATAATGACTACAGTGCATAGCGTAATAAAAAATGCAATAATTAAGTGAAAGAGGCACCCAGAAGTCTTCTTTATTACACGTCATAATGAAAGCTGTCTTGATTGGTGACCTGAAGTATATTTATCTCCTGAAGAAGCTGTCAAAAGAAATAAAGTTCTTTTAACCACGGGACTTTGTTGAGAATATTTAAGCGTTCCATTTGCAAGCATGAGGGCTGATTTGCAGACTTTGATTTCATGTGAAAGCAAAGATCGTTGCATATAACTGAGCTGTTTACCTGGAGAAAGTATTCTTTATTTTTGCATATCGAATGAGCCAGACTGTGGTAATTGAAAGCTAATTGGTTTAAGCAGCTAGTTAAATGCTCTAGATCAGTGGTGGCGAACCTATGGCACAGGTGCCAGAGGTGGCACTCAGAGTCCTCTCTGTGGGCACGCGCAAACAGAGTCGCCCCCCTCCCCCACACATCTAGGCTGGCCTGGGCCACTGGGATTGATTATTAGCATTAAACCTGAAACCTAGTTTTGGGGAAACAGTGTAAGTAAACCTGTTAAGCACTGTTAAACCCCACTGATTTTCATGTGAAGAACTAAAGCACGATCCTTTACCTGGGAGTAAACTCGGTTGCTGTCAATGGGGCCTGCTTCTGAGTAAACCCTCCTAGGGTCATGATTCACCCGTTGGAAGAGTTGCACGGTTGCTTCAAAGCAAAGCCAACAACTACCACCAAGCTTACTCCCGAGTAACGCATGCCTTGGAGCCAACCGTTTTTTCTAAACTGAAACCTCAGTATTCAGGTTAAATTGCCGTGTTGGCACTTTGCAATAAATAAGTGGGTTTTGGGTTGCAATTTGGGCACTCGGTCTCGAAAAGGTTCGCCATCACTGCTCTAGATGGACATTTTTGATACTAGTGATACTTGGGGAAGGAATGCATACTGAGTGTTCCTATGCCTTTACGGTATGTTGGGGGCTAAGGGGGACCCCCTACCCAGGCCCCAGATTCAACCATGGTTTTCTCCAGGCAATGAATTTCAATTTCAGCCTGTGTGTGCCAGGCAGCTAAAGGGTATATCGCCTGTAAATCATTGAGAGTAGCACATGACCAGCCAGGTCCAGAGGTCAAGAGCTAACTAATGAAGCGTGGCCTTTCTTCACGCTGCTAGGAAGGAGCTCCCATTCTGTAAGACAGCCTTTGGAGATGTCTGCTCACAGGCATTCACAAGTGGAGTCAACTGGCTGTTGTGGCTTTCCCAGGCTGCGTGGCCGAGGTCTGGTCATTTTTGCTCCTAATGTTTCACCCCTATCTATGGCTGGCATCTTCATAGGCATGTCACAGTAAATGTGTTCCTTTCAGTGGCATGGAGGGGGAGGAATGGTGCCCAGGGCAAAATGGTGCCCACCCGCCCCACGCAGTGACCCCTCCACGGCCCCACAGTGCTCTTTGCAGCCAGCTGAACTCAGGTAAGTGGGGGGGGGGTGTCGCAGGGTGGGAACTACACTTTCCTAGAGGCCGGCCAAAGACCTCCGAAGAACTGTGACTAGCCCAAGGGCACCCAGCTGGCATGTGTTGGAGTGCACAAGCTAATCTGGTTCACCAGATAAGCCTCCACAGCTCAAGTGCACAGCGGGGAATCAAACCCGGTTCTCCAGATTAGAGTGCACCTGCTCTTAACCACTATGCCACGCTGGCTCAAAGCGATGAAGGTCTCCCCAGAACATGAGAGAACATCAGGAGATACCAGAAGGGAAAGGACCCGAGAAGCTTTTCCCACCTTTTTAGCTGAATGCTTTCTGCTTCATAAGAACATAAGAACAAGCCAGCTGGATCAGACCAGAGTCCATCTAGTCCAGCATTCTGCTACTCGCAGTGGCCCACCAGGTGCCTTTGGGAGCTCACGTGCAGGATGTGAAAGCAATGGCCTTCTGCGGCTGTTGCTCCCGAGCACCTGGACTGTTAAGGCATTTGCAATCTGAGATCAAGGAGGATCAAGATTGGGAGCCATAAATCGACTTCTCCTCCATAAATCTGTCCAAGCCCCTTCTAAAGCTATCCAGATGAGTGGCCATCACCACCTCCTGTGGCAGCATATTCCAAACACCAATCACATGTTGCGTGAAGAAGTGTTTCCTTTTATTAGTCCTAATTCTTCCCCCCAGCATTTTCAATGGATGCCCCCTGGTTCTAGTATTGTGTGAGAGAAAAATGTCTCTCTGTCAACATTTTCTACTTCAATCATATCCCCCCCTCAGACGCCTCCTCTCCAAACTAAAGAGTCCCAAACGCTGCAGCCTCTCCTCATAAGGAAGGGGCTCCAATCCTTCAATCATCCTCATTGCCCTTCTCTGCACTTTTTCTATCTCTTCGATATTCCTTAAGAATGCTTCTGTTGTGTTGCCCAGAGGAAACCTCCAGCTACATATTTTGCCAGAGGCAACATTTTTCATTGGAGATTGACGCTTTTGATACTCCAGAGGCTTCATTCCGAAACCAGAAAATGTGTGGCCAGAAGACCAATGGAGGGTTGACTTCTAACCCATCTGGTCACCTGGTCATGGCCCCAGAGAGTCCGCCACCTCCACCACCCAAGTAGATAATTTCTTCTTCCTCCTCCTCCTCTCTTTTTAACATTACAACATCAAGAATCAGCTCGACTGAGGGACGTTGAGATGATAGACCTTCCTGGCTTCCTTCAAGCTGACAGAGCGCACTTCTCCGGTGTCTACCGAGAGTCCCCGCTCAGGCGGCTGAGGAGAAACCACCAGTCTTGTGGAGGGTCTCCAGGGGGGACGTTCTGGAAGTGAGATTCTGCAGGCCTGCAGCCGAAAGCTTTGAGCTGGTGACCGTTGGAAAGTTGAGACCGTGGGTTGGGTGGGTCTCCCGAAGGCTGACAATCTGCATCTGGAAGGGAAGTCGTGCCCCGAGATTAACCTTGGCCTCCTCTGTCAATGGGTGATGTCAGAATCATTCAGCCAGCGGAGGGTACAAGGACCAGAACTTTCCTGGTGGGATGGGTGGGTGGGGGTTCTGCGTAGGCGGCTGAATCATCGTCAGCTGAGCGAAGCTAGTTATCGTTGAAATAAATGAGGTGTGATAGGGGCTGCGGGGACTCTTTGGAGGCCGCTTGAAAGTTACCCACAGCTGATGCCTTATTTTTTCTTTCTGGATCAGCTCCATCTAAGCTTTTCAGATGGACTGAGGGACAAGCAAAAGAGAATAACTCAGGTTGGGGTATTAAAATGTGATATTAAAACGGTATAGAACTCAGAAGCAGTTGGATCATACTAGAGTGGATAAAAGACATAGGCCCCTTAGAACATAAGAACATAAGAACAAGCCAGCTGGATCAGACCAGAGTCCATCTAGTCCAGCACTCTGCTACTCGCAGTGGCCCACCAGGTGCCTTTGGGAGCTCATGTGGGGAGGGTGGTAATGGTCTTGCTTCTGCTGCTGCTGCTCCTGAGCACCTGGAATGCCTAAGGCATTTGCAACCTCAGATCAAGGAGGATCAAGATTGGTAGCCAGAGATCGACTTCTCCTCCATAAATCTGCCCAAGCCCCTTTTAAAGCTATCCAGGTTAGTGGCCATCACCACCTCCCATGGCAGCATGTTCCCAAGCCTGAAATCCTACCGTTGTGTGAAGAAGTGATTTTCATTAGTCCTAATTCTTCCCCCCAGCATTTTCAATGGATGCCCCCTGGTTCTAGTATTGTGAGAAAGAGAGAAAAATTTCTCTCTGTCAACATTTTCTACCCCATGCATAATTTCATAGACTTCAATCATATCCCCCCTCAGACGTCTCCTCTCCAAACTGAAGAGTCCCAAACGCTGCAGCCTCTCCTCATAAGGAAGGTGCTCCAATCCTTCAATCATCCTTGTTGCGCATGTGCAGAATAATAACGCACTTTCAATCCACTTTCACAATTGTTTGCAAGCGGATTTTGCTATTCCGCACAGTAAAATCCAGCTTCAAAGTGCTTTGGAAGTGGATTGAAAGTGCATTATTCTGCATGTGCAGAAAGGGCCAAAGATTATTATATGCTAGTTTATTCCATTTGTGAAAGCCTTCAACAACACAAATAAATATTTACCTGAAGCCTCCAAGGTGGATCTCACCCCTGCAAAGCTGTAGTCCTCTGGTCTAGCGAAGACCATCAAGTGGATCTCTCATGGAGATCTGGCGCCACGTTGTGGCAACCCAGTGCATTCTACCAGGGTTGGAGGTTTTTGTTTCATGCTCTGCAAACTTCACATACACGCTACAGGGGTCAGTGCTATCAGTCACAGACCAGGAAAGGGATTTGGGCGTCTTAGTTGATAGTTTCATGGGAATGTCAACTCAATGCATGGCAGCTGTGAAAAAGGCAAACTCTATGCTGGGGATAATTAGGAAAGGAATTGAGAATAAAACTGCAAAGATTGTCATGCCCTTATATAAAGCCGTGGTGCGACCGCACTTGGAGTACTGTGTTCAGTTCTGGTCGCCACATCTCAAAAAGGATCTTGAAGAGATAGAAAAAGTGCAGAGAAGGGCAACGAGGATGATTGAGAGACTGGAGCACCTTCCTTATGAGGAGAGGCTGCAGCGTTTGGGACTCTTTAGTTTGGAGAGGAGACGGCTGAGGGGGGATATGATTGAAGTCTATAAAATTATGCATGGGGTAGAAAATGTTGACGCCCCCCCCTTGGCCCTTCGCCACTGCTCTTCACTCCTCCTATGAAGTCTATCTAATAAAGAATACCTGCGATGCTGGAAATGATTGGAGATTATTGAAGAGCTTGCAGACACCAAGTCTTCCTTGTTTGCTTCCAAGAAAGTCTGGTCTGTTTACGCTTCTTCTAAGTTATCCTGGTGTCCTCTAACTGGACTCTGTTTTCCTGCAATCCTGTTGAAACTGGCTTACTCTGAGTTCTATGGATCTCTAACACCTTATATGTAAAATCTGAGATGTCTGGGATATTGCTGTCTCCAGCCTTCCAGACACCTGAAACTGAAACAAACTGGAGGAAAGGGACTGCTAACTAATAAGAGATGCTATAGTGATTTTGCCTATAGAGGGCTTCTTAAAGGGACAGGGTCTAACTAAGGTTCCCTCCTACAGAACACTGTAGAAAAACAATTAAGCCCATTCTATCTAAGGGTATATGAGGTTTAAATAAAGAAAATGGTGAGAGTGTCTCTAGGGGCATGACAGACAGCTTCTGGCAACTTTGAGGGAAGAGACATTCAGAGGTGGTTTGCCATTGCCGGCCTCTTCAGAGCAACCCTGGACTTCCTTAGTGGTCTCCCATCCAAGTACTATATGAATGAGTTTTATAGGACTTAATGTTAGCAGTTTGCATATTTAATTGTTGTGAGCGCTGCTCAGGTGAGGAATGGGTGGGATAGAAATTAAATATGTGTTCATTAGAATTACTCTGTGCAACTGTGAAAAACGATATCAATGTTACGTGGTGTCGTGGTTAAGAGCGGGTAGACTCGAATCTGGAGAACCAGGTTTGATTCCCCACTCCTCCACACGAGTGACGGAGTCTTATCTGGAGAACTGGATTTGTTTCCCTGCTCCTCCAGGTGAAGCTTGCTGGGTGACCTTGGGCTACTACTCACAGTTCTTTCTGGACTCTCTCAGCCCCGCCTACTTCACAAGGTGTCTGTTGTGGGGAGGGGAAGAGAAAGGAGTTTGTAAGCTGCATTGAGACTTTTTACAGAAGAGAAGGGCAGGCTATAAATCCAAACTCTTCCTCTTGTTTTCAATTCTTAACTCCTTTTCTTTCTCCCCCCCTCCCCCCCCCCCCGTACTGCTTTAGTTGGTAAAAATAAAATTGGGGTGCTGTCTGGTTTCCGGGCTGTATGGCCGTGTTCTAGCAGCAGACGCACGTTCAGTCTGCATACAGCCATACGGCCATACAGCCATACAGCAGACGGCCACACAGCCTGGAAACCAGTCAGCACCCCAGTGATTCCGGCCGTGAAAGCCTTCGACAGTACAAAAATAAAATTATTTTAAAAAACAACAACTATGGGGACCCTGGTCTAGACCTTGATTTTTTTTTCCAGATGTATTGAGCTTGCAATAAACATATGTTTTGTCCGTGGTGTTGCAAAGAGAGCTTTCTTTTCTCAGTAATCAACTACATTAGGAACCCCAAGCACTAGACCAGTGGTGGCGAACAGTGGTGGCGAACAGTGGTGGCAGGGGCTGATGGGAATTGTAGTCCATAACATCTGAAGTGCCAAAGGTTCGCCACCATGGCACTAGACTAATGAGGGAGGGGCTGTCCACTCCTGAAGTTGGATTCTCATATCTGAATGTTATCTATTCCTTTCCTTTGATGTATTTTGTTTCTTTCTCTGATTTCTCTTTGACGGCTGACTCTATCTGTTTGTTTTGGATGCTCGGGGTTTTTGATCACCAAAAGATAGCGAGAGGAAAACGTTTTAAACGTAAAGAATGGCTGTTCCAACCCACAAGAGAGCGAGGGTGTGCTTTCTGCCACCAGGTGGCAGCATTGCGTCACACTTGGTTGCAGACTGAACCCCCTTCCCAAACGCCCGCCCACCTTTTTAAGGGTCTCCAAGATATTCCCCCCCAGCCTTCCTGATGTTTGAAAACTGTCCCCACCCCGGTCTTCCTTTCTGCAAATGGAACAGACAGCAGCAGACTTTGCACGTCACCGTTCCTTGATCCCACAGGGTGGTTGCTGAGAAGCAAAGAATTTATTGCGGACCCAAGAACTTGAATAAAGGTGCCTTACACAGTATCAGGCCCTCGGGACATTCAGGAAAGCGTTTAGATCCACATTGGCACCAGCTCTCTATCGTCTCAGACAGAGGCCTTTCACATCACATAGGCTCATTCCGCACATGCAGAATAGTGCACTTTCAAACTGCTTTTAGTGCTCTTTGAAGCTGTGCGGAATAGCAAAATCCACTTGCAAACAGTTGTGAAAGTGGTTTGAAAACGCACTATTTTGCATGTGCGGAAGGGGCCTTACTCACTTATGATTTATTTATATCCCATTTTTCTCCCTGCTTGGCCCTCAAACCCACACCTCCACCAGAGTTGAACCAGATGTGTTTCTGGACTCCTACATTCCTGCTGGGGGACCTTGGGCTAGTCCCAGTTCTTCGGAACTCTCTCAGCCCCACCTACCTCGCAAAGTGTCTGTTATGGGGAGAGGAAGGGAAAGGAGACCTTGAGTCTCCTTACAGGAGAGAATGGAGGGGTATAAATCCAAACTCCTCCTCCTCCTCCTCTTCTACTTCTTCTTCTTCTTCCTCTTCTTCTTCCTCTTCTTCTTCTTCCTCTTCTTCTTCTTCTTCTTCTTCTTCTTCTTCTTCTTCTTCTTCTTCTTCTTCTTCTTCTTCTTCATTTTGTTAGTTTTGGCCGAGCTCCCTAATCTGTCCGGGTCGTTTTGAATTCTGACCCCCCATCCTTTTTCAAATTTGTCAATGGTCAGAAAGAAGAGCTTTCTCCCCAGCCGGAGGGGAATCTTCTTCTAGACCCCTGGGGCCTGTGACCTTCTGTCCTCTCTGATTATGAAGACAAAAGGGGAAAGAGCCCAGGAGAATATTTCCCTTCTTTTGTGATTAAAATTCGAGATGGAGCCATTGTTGAAACTCTCCTCCTCTCTTCCTGCAACTCCTGGGGAGGGGGGTTATTCTTACTTCAATATCAATATCCCTTTCAGCTTCCTTATTGACCCTCCGCCACACCTCCCTTTGTCAGTCTTTCTGACACCTCTTCTGAAAAAGAACTGTTGCTTCCAGGCCACAGAGGAAAGGCAGGGTGGATCGTCTCAAACAGAGATGTTGTTCAAACAGTGGAAATCAAGGAGAGTCTCTCAGAGAAGACCTCATTCCTCCCATCTTCAGCTGATCACAGACAGTTCATCTCCAAGAATTAAATAGAGAAGGAAGGAAGCTATCCTTGGGGTTTACCTTCTCACTAGCTCCGTGCCTGATCGACAAGAAAAGATGGAGCGGGCTGTTTCGACATTGATGGACAGATGGTCTGATCCGTTATAAATCATGGTGTATTGCAGTGGTGGTGAACCTATGGCACGGGTGCCAGAGGTGGCACTCAGAGCCCTCTCTATGGGCACGCACAAACAGAGGGCCCCCCCCCCCACACACACACATCTAGGCTGGCCTGGGCCACTGGGCTTGATTATTAGCATTAAACTTAAGACCTAGTTTTGGGGAAGCAGTGTAGGTAACCCTGTTAAGCGCTGTTAAACCCCACTGATTTTCTAAACTAAAGTGTGATCCTTTACCTGGGAGTAAACTTGGTTGCTGGCAATGGGGTTTGCTTCTGAGTAAACCCTTCTAGGGTCATGATTCACCTGTTGGAAGAGTTGCACGGTTGCTTCAAAGCAAAGCCACTGACTACCACCAAGCTTACTCCCGAGTAACGCACGCCTCTGAGCCAACTGTTTTTTCTAAACTAAAACCTCAGTATTCAGGTTAAACTGTCGTGTTGGCACTTTGCGATAAATAAGTGGGTTTTGGGTTGCAATTTGGGCACTTGGTCTCAAAAAGGTTCGCCATCACTGGTGTATTGTGATGACAACCATTCAATCATGTAAAATGCATGCAAAGAGTAAATAGCCTGTGCAAGAATCCACAAACAGATATCGTAGCTCACAAGTCACTCAAGTATTGGTCAGACCTCATCTGGAATACTATGTAAACATAAGAACATAAGAAAGAGCCAGCTGGATCAGACCAGAGTCCATCTAGTCCAGCACTCTGCTACTCGCAGTGGCCCACCAGGTGCCTTTGGGAGCTCAACTGCAGGATGTGAAAGCAATGGCCTTCTGCGGCTGCTGCTCCCGAGCACCTGGACTGTTAAGGCATTTGCAATCTCAGATCAAGGAGGATCAAGCTTGGTAGCCATAGATTGACTTCTCCTCCATAAATCTGTCCATAAATCTGTCCAAGATACTCCACTTAGGCAGAAAAAATGAAATGCACAAATATAGGATGGGGGACAGCTGGCCTGACAACACTACATGTGAAAGGGATCTGGGAGTCTTAGTAGACCACAAGCTGAACATGAGTTCTGGGCACCACAATTCAAGAGGGATATTGACAAGCTGGAACATGTCCAGAGGGGGGCAACTAAAATGGTACAAGGTCTGGATTCCATGCCCTACAAGGAGAGACTTAGGGAGTTAGGGATGTTTAGTCTGGAGAAGAGAAGGTTATGGGGTGACATGATAGCCATGTTTCGATATTTGAAGGGATGTCATGTTGAAGAGGCAGTAAGCTTGTTTTCTGCTGCTCTGGAGATTAGGGGCGATTCCGCACACGAGTAAAATAGGTTCAGCCCAGTTCCCTGAGAAGGGTACTGACCTAGGTCGAAGCCATTGTTGTTCCCCACTGCAACCAGCTTGATCCCAGCTTGGAGGGCGGAATTATCCTGTGCCGCTTCGCCGCTCCGTTCCGATTGGCTACTGTTCTACGGCCGTATTTCATCTAGTATTCCCACTCACGTTATAAAAAAAAAACTGCCACAGGAATGGAGAGGGACCGAAGGTGCGGCGTTTTGATCTGGCCAGCTAATACGCGTACCCGAAACACTCAGCTGTGATTGGCTGAATGGGGGACTCCTGGCACCAGAGATTCCGCACTTTCCTGGAATCGAGCTGAGTTCAAGCGTGATTCCCTGAAAAAGTAGTAGTTTCCAACTGGAGTCGGAAATTTGACTGTTACACGGGGCGAAGCTGGTACAAAACCATGTCGATCCCAGTGGTTGTGCAGAGCACTTAGGTCGAACGTAGCTTGAACGTAGGTCGATGACGCAAGTGCGGAATTGACCTAGGAGGACCAGAAGTAATGGGTTCAAGGTGCAGGAAAAGAGATTCCACCTAAACATTAGGAAGAACTTCCCGACAGTAAGAGCTGTTTGACAGTGGAATGCACTATCTCAGAGTGGGCTGGAATCTCCTTCTTTGGAGGTTTTCAAAGAGAGGCTGGATGGCCATCTGTCAGTGTTGCTGTGACTGTGTGTTCCTGCATGGCAGGGGGTTGGACTGGATGGCCCTTGGGGTCTCTTTCAACTCTAGGGTTCTATTATTCTAAATCCATACAATATCGGACTAATATCCAGAGAGTCCAAAAATTCATGACAGTTTCCTTGATAAATGCCTGTTTCGTGGTACCAGATCCACTTTGTCAGTGTGGCTATTTAAGCTTGCCCATTGTATTTTGGGATCACTATCTCCATTCTATCTAGTGTAAAACAATAATACAAAAGGTATATGTTATTCATTACATTTGCAATCTTACAGTCTTCTCCACCATGTCCAATATATCCTATAAATAAATACCAAAAAAAGTTATATTAAAGTCATTTATAAATACTT
Organism: Sphaerodactylus townsendi; assembly: GCF_021028975.2. Taxonomy (NCBI): domain Eukaryota; kingdom Metazoa; phylum Chordata; class Lepidosauria; order Squamata; family Sphaerodactylidae; genus Sphaerodactylus; species Sphaerodactylus townsendi. The sequence goes on along the minus strand of NC_059435.1, from coordinate 75,311,586 downwards.
TGGGTTCCCAAAATGGCTACAATAACAGAACACAAGACATTTTGTTACTCAGCCCAGCCAAAAGGGGAACCCCATTAAGACTGAATCTAGCATACATGAAGGAAGCATAAGTTGGAGAGACATAAGATACCCTGTTTCCCCGAATATAAGACATCCCCTGAAAATAAGACGTAATAGAGGTTTTGCTGAAGTGCAAAATATAAGGCACCCCCTGAAAGTAAGACGTGGCAAAGTTTTTGTTTGGAAGCATGCCCGACAAACAGAACACAGAAAAATAAGACATCCCCTGAAAATAAGACATAGCGCATCTTTGGGAGTAAAAATTAATATAAGACACTGTCTTATTTTCGGGGAAACACGGTAGCTCCTCAAATCAAAACCCTTCCCCAATTAGGGAGGGGAGACCCCATTTGGGGGCGAGGGCAAGCAGCCTGCCCCTGAGAAATTCCCTGAACCTCACAAATTCAAGAACAAATGGTGAAGTGATTGTATCCTCTTGAGGGCGCCCTTGGTTGAAGAAGTGATTATAACCTCTATAGAGCCCTTGGTTGAGAAAACAAGGTCTGCAGTCCCTTCCGCACATGCAGAATAATGCGCTTTCAATCCACTTTAAATGCACTTTGCAGCAGGATTTTACTGTGCAACATAGCAAAATTCCACTTGCAAACAATTGTGAAAAGTGGATTGAAAGTGCATTATTCTGCATGTGCGGAAGAGGCCTGAGACCTGTTCCCTCTCTAGGGAGACTCCCAGAGACTCCCTAAGGATGCTCAGATTTCTATCAATACACACTACTGCCAGCCAGTCAAAGTCTCTATCCTTTCTAGGGTTTCCCACGATTTTCTTTTATCCTTGGCTTCCTTGAACACCGCGTCCCCCACAACTCAGCTCATTCCCCCAAACAAGTCTGGGGAAGAGGTTAAGAGATGACAGGATAGCCATGTTTCAATATTTGAAGGGATGTCACGTTGGTGAGGGAGCAAGCTCGTTTTCTGCGGCTCCAGAGACTAGGAGGACCAGGAGTAATGAGATCAAGGTGCAGGAAAAGAGATTCCACCTAAACATTAGAAGAAGAAGAAGAAGAAGAAGAAGAAGAAGAAGAAGAAGAAGAAGAAGAAGAAGAAGAAGAAGAAGAAGAAGAAGAAGAAGAAGAAGAAGAAGAAGAAGAAGAAGAAGAAGAAGAAGAAGAAGAAGAAGAAGAAGAAGAAGAAGAAGAAGAAGAAGAAGAAGAAGAAGAAGAAGAAGAAGAAGAAGAAGAAGAAGAAGAAGAGTTGGGTTTATATCCCCACTTTCTCTCCTGCAAGGAGACTCAAAGGGGCTTACAATCTCCTTGCCCTTCCTCCCTCACAACAAACACCCTGTGAGGTAGGTGGGGCTGAGAGAGCTCTGAGAAGCTGTGACTTGCCCAAGGTCACCCAGCTGGCGTGTGTGGGAGTGCCCAGGCTAATCTGAATTCCCCAGATAAGCCTCCACAGCTCAGGTGGCAGAGCTGGGAATCAAACCCGGTTACTGCAAATTAGAGTACACCTGCTCTTAACCACTATGCCACTGCTGCGCATGGAAGAAGGGCTCCTTTGGCACTTCAATGAAGTGATTCCAAGGGGAAAAATTGGGGGTTATACAGCCAAAGGAGTTTGGTGTTCCAACAGGAATCCAATGAACCCAAGAAATGCTATCGCACCCTCATCTGTCTCTCTGTCAAACTCTGATCCCACCTCCTCCTTACAGGAGCTCAGGACAACATTTTTTTGTGAGCGCCCCCTCTGCCGGCCACCCCTGCAAGGTTGGCCACCTTGGCTTCATAGGGGCTCAGCTGCCCCCTTGGGTCAAATAACACACAATTGTGGCTTCTGTTCACAGGCTGTTTAGTTTAGGTCAGGGGTAGGGAACCTTTAACACTCAAAGAGCCATTTGGACCCGTTTTCCACGGGAAAAGAAAACACTTGGAGCCGCAAATAATTTTTGACATTTCAAATAAAGATAACACTGTATATATTGGGGTTTTTTTACCTTTTACTCCGCTCATTCTGAGAAGTGCATGGATGCAGGGTGGGCAAGGATGGGGCCAGCGGCTTGGCCTCGCTGGCCGCCGGGAAAGCACCTGCCCTGCTCGAATGGGTAGGCGAAGAGGAAGCCAGCGGCGTCCCAGCCAATAGCCCGTGGGCCCCATTGATAACCCACACTGCTGCCTGGAAAGGGGCGGGCGAGGGATGAAGCGGAATGGCACCGGCCTCGCTGGCTGCCAGGAAAGCGCCCACCCCACTCCAACAGGGCGGGCGAGACGGGAAGCCCGCGGCGCGGCCCAGCCGACCGCGGGCAGTTGGTGTGCCCACCCTGCTGCCTGCAGGGCAGGCAAGGATGGGGCCGGCAGCTCAACTCGTGGAGCTGCATGCAAGGGCAAAAGAGCCGCAGGTTCCCTACCCCTGGTTTAGGTAGTTAACAGCACTCCTGCAAATTTGAGCCCCTGCATCACGCCAATGCACCTACCTCTTGTCCTGTTTTCCTTTTACCCCTCTCAGGAGGTTCCCCCCCTCCTGGAAGCCTCCTGTTCCAGCCTCCTAGTGGCTAGTGAGCTGTCTGATTGCCCTGCTAGCCCAGTACTGGCTCTTCAGCTGCCCTGGTCCACCTCCATGATTGCAGCCTGGTTGGGGCTGTGGCAGCCCCACCCCATTCTCTGCTGTCTGTCTTGCCCTGCTAGCCCAGTACTGGCTCTTCAGCCTTCCTGGTCCTCCTCCATGATTGCAGCCTGGCTGGGGCTGTGGCAGCCACGCCCCATTCTCTAAGACTGCCGTGGGCTGCTGATAGCAGGTTGGTCAGGGCTGTGCTGTCTCCACTCTTTTCCCCCTGTAACTGCAGAGGCTTTTTTTTGCTGCTGCGGCTCTCCTGCCATTTCTCTGCAGTTTCTCCTGCCCCCCTGGCTCCTTGGAGGTCCCTGCTCCTGCTGGTTAGTCCAAGGGCGGGGCTACAGATTGTGGGGTAGTCTGGGGTCCCGGGGTGGGCATCTTGTGACAAGGATGAGATGGAACGAGCTGCCTGGTGCTAGGAAGTAGCCCTGTCTCTGGACAAGTTTTGTAGCTGATCTTCCCAACAACCCTATGAGGTGGGCTAGGCTGAAAGAGAATGACCAGCTCAGGATCTGTTGTGGTTCTGCAGGGCCTGTAAGGCAGGGCTGTTCCACCAGGCAGACAGCGGAGGCAGATGCAGGTTTCTGGTTTCCTGGCTTCCCAGCCATCCACCCTTCCCCCCCCCCCTCCTTGAATTGGGTTTGTATTTGAATATCTGCCTCCATCAAGTTTGAGAGTGGGATTTTAATGTCATTAAGAACATAAGAACAAGCCAGCTGGATCAGACCAGAGTCCATCTAGTCCAGCTCTCTGCTACTCGCAGTGGCCCACCTGGTGCCTTGGGGAGCTCACATGCAGGAAGTGAAAGCAATGGCCTTCTGCTGCTGCTGCTCCTGAGCACCTGGTCTGCTAAGGCCTTTGCCATCTCAGATCAAGGAGGATCAAGATTGGTAGCCATAAATCGACTTCTCCTCCATCAATCTGTCCACGCCCCTTTTAAAGCTATCCAGGTGAGTGGCCATCACCACCTCCTGTGGCAGCATATTCCAAACACCAATCACACGTTGTGTGAAGAAGTGTTTCCTTTTATTAGTCCTAATTCTTCCCCCCAGCATTTTCAATGAATGCCTCCTGGTTCTAGTATTGTGAGAAAGAGAGAAAAATTTCTCTCTGTCAACATTTTCTACCCCATGCATAATTTTATATTGAAAATGGTAATTTTATTGTATGTATTATGGAATGTTGGAATTCACCCTAAAATGGCGGAAGGAAGCTCAGCATATAAAGCCAAATTATAATGATGATAAACTGTGTAGATCATGAACTCAGCTCCTGCAAAAAGATCACCCAGACTAAGTACAAACAGAGGCACAACCCGGCAGCCAAAATGATCCACTGGAATGTATGCAAGAATTATAACATCAGAATGACTGAAAACTGGTGGGAGAGAAAGTCACGGAGAATGAGAATGTCAAGACCTTGTGGGACTTTCGAATCCAAATGGACAAAGCATTGGCACATAATACACCGGACATCACAGTGATTGAGGACACGAAAGTGACCATCATCGACATAGCAGTACCTGGTTCAATGAATGTAGGGTTAATGAAAAAGAGCATGAAAAGGTCAAATATCTTCAGCGACTGCGGCACAAACCAGCTGTGGTCGTCCCAGTGTTAATCGGCACCCTTCGGAAAACACTGGGGGCGGCACTTGAAACATCTTCAAATCGACAAAATCAACATCTGTCAGATTCAAAAGGCGGCCCTGCTGGGATCCGCAGGAATACTACGCGGGTACATTACAACTTCCTAGGCCTCTGGGTGAGGCTCGAATTGTAATGAGAGGCCAACAACCAGTTAAAGAACTGGCAGCTGTGATATTAAACACAATTAAATAATAATAAAGTTCCAGCCACTATTCTAGGCACACTTACCTCCAAAACTAGATACAGCTCACCTGCAATCTTTGATGCAGCAGTGGCGTAGGAGGTTAAGAGCTTGTGTATCTAATCTGGAGGAACTGGGTTTGATTCCCCGCTCTGCCGCCTGAGCTGTGGAGGCTTCTCTGGGGAATTCAGATTAGCCTGGGCACTCCCACACATGCCAGCTGGGTGACCTTGGGCTAGTCACAGCTTCTCGGAGCTCTCTCAGCCCCACCTACCTCACAGGGTGTTTGTTGTGAGGGGGGAAGGGCAAGGAGATTGTAAGCCCCTTTGAGTCTCCTGCAGGAGAGAAAGGGGGCATATAAATCCAAACTCCTCTTCTTCGTCTTCCTTAAAGAAAGCCCCGCTAAGTACAATGGGACATACTTCTGAGTGAAGCAAACCTGCTTAGGCAGGTGAGTTGCATAGCAAAGTAAATCTGAACCCAGATCCTTGGCTCGATCATAAACCACGACTTTAACCACTGTGTCACACTGTTTCTGGTGGATCCACTGGACATTTCTGGATTTGTGTAGGCAGCTCTGCCATGCTCAGTGATGATATTGGCTTCAGTGGCTCGGGTGGGGAAAGCACTCTGCACACACTCACGGGCAACACCATACCATAGGAGCAGTAGTGGCGTAGGAGGTTAAGAGCTCGTGTATCTAATCTGGAGGAACCGAGTCTGATTCCCAGCTCTGCTGCCTGAGCTGTGGAGGCTTCTCTGGGGAATTCAGATTAGCCTGTGCACTCCCACACATGCCAGCTGGGTGACCTTGGGCTAGTCACAGCTTCTCGGAGCTCTCTCAGCCCCACCCACCTCACAGGGTGTTTGTTGTGAGGGGGGAAGGGCAAGGAGATTGTAAGCCCCTTTGAGTCTCCTACAGGAGAGAAAGGGGGGATATAAATCCAAACTACTCCTCCTCCTCCTCCTCCTCTTCTTCTTCTCCTCCTCCTCCTCCTCCTCCTCCTCCTCCTCCTCCTCCTCCTCCTCCTCTTCTTCTTCTTTTCATTTACCAAGCAAAAAGGTATACAGCGTGTGCCAAATCAAAGAAAAACTAAACCACTGTCAAACTAGGCGATGAGAGCTTATGACGATGTGCATTAACAGTCTTTCTGGGAATTAACACATGTAACTTGGCATCTGCTGAAACCACTCCATCCACAAATACGCCATTTAAAAACCGGAGCCTGAGTCTTGTGTTCTGGGTTAGATCTGCCCCACATCAGCCCGCATGTAAGACTGAGCCTGGGGGGGGGTGGGGGGGGGGGGGGGTGGGGGGGGGGGGGGGTGGTGGGTGGGGGGGGTGGGGGGGGGGGGGGGGGGGGGGGGCGGGGGGGGGGGCGGCGGGGGGGGGGGCGGGGGGGTCGGCGGGGCGGGCGGGGGGGCGGGGGGGGGGGGGGGGGGGGGGGGGGGTATGGGGGGGGGGGGGTCGGGGGGGGGGGGGGTGGGGGGGGGGGGGGGTGGGGGGGGGGGGGGGTGGGGGGGGGGGGGGGTGGGGGGGGGGGGGGGTGGGGGGGGGGGGGGGTGGGGGGGGGGGGGGGTGGGGGGGGGGGGGGGTGGGGGGGGGGGGGGGTGGGGGGGGGGGGGGGTGGGGGGGGGGGGGGGTGGGGGGGGGGGGGGG